>NW_027442238.1:0-160821 GCF_048569485.1 Anomaloglossus baeobatrachus
GTAGTAATTCTTTCATAGGCCGCCCTTTCTTAGTATTTGACGTTCCTTATATTGCGGTATGAGGCTTCGCAGTAGGTTGCAAACATTCATCACCCATGACTGTCCCCAATTGAGCTCAGAAGCTCAATGTCTATCATGACCTCTCTTTTAGAATGTCCAAGAGCAAGCAAACTATTCCTCCAGGAGAGGGCGCCAACAGACTACTAAAGAGATCATCATTACTCAAAGAAAACCCCAAAAACCAATGCATGATAGGAATAAACAGGTAACTTTCTTTGGAGTGGAAGCGGAGAGATCGCACCAGATGCCAATTCTAGATCTTATCACACCTGTGGTCACTGCAGCAGCAGGTGAATCCACTTTGTCCAAAAGGGATCTATTCCATTCAATTGCAAATGATCTAGATAAGACAGAGAACTGCAGCACGGGGACATAGCCGAGTTGGTCAGGTTGAGTGGTGATGAGTTTGCTATTTGGATGAATAAAGAAAGTCAAAAGTGTGAAAGATAAAAAACAAAAGGAGGAAGTGTGAAAAGTGAATGGGCCAAATTGAGGTGCATATGAAGACGTATGCTTTCTTCCAATTCATTAAATCGGGCTAATATGAATCAGGTGAATTGAGTTCTGCTTTTGGAAACTGGGTTAAGAAGGGGTGCACCGTTCCTGGAGGTACTGCAATACCAGGTCAATGCGTGGAGTGGACAGAGCAAGCTCTTTTTCCATCTCCCTGTTCTAAAAATCCATTTAATATATGGTCCCCAGATAGGGGACGTATCAGATATTAAACTGATAAGAACAGATACTACACTTGATCTTAGCCAAAAGGCCGAGAAGCGATAACCAGAATTGGTTTGGGCCTCGAGTGGCACCCTGGCCTATGCCGGACACATCTTAGGGAGAGAGAGCGAGAGGGAGACAAACCCACGCCTACACAAGACATTTTGTCACCCAAGCCAACCCTTGAAAAGGCTGCTTTGCAGAGCAAAAACAAGAAGAAGTGGTGCGTTTTGCAGCCGCCGCCCACTGCAATGAATCTGAATAACTCCTCCTTTAGGGCGCAAGCAACTCCCCTCCCCCTTGCAGTCTTTCCAATTCACGATACAAAAAGACGGACAGGACAGGTTGCCTGACTTTCCGTCACTGCCACCCTTTGCCATCCTTACCCGTAGAAAGCCCTTTCATCATCCCCAAACCCTAATCTTTTCCCTTTCCTTCCCAGCCCCCAAACCCTGCCCTCTGTACCTTTCTCACCACCCGCTTCCCTTCTCCTGTCATCCCCCTACCACCCGGGAAAAAAAGAGATTGCCCCCTCCTTCCACTAGCCCACCCTCCCACCCAAAGAACAACTTCTTCTGCGCAGCTTGTTTTCTAGGCAGCAGCGCTATTGTGATGTCATCGGGGGGCATTGTGACAAGCCGCCAGTGTTCCGTCTCTTCATGTTGTGCACAGTTCAAACGGAAAATACATCAACAGGCAGACTACAGAAAAGCTTACTATCAAAGGTTAGAGGGGGGCTTTCTCAGAGGGCTTTTTACAGTTTTTCTATTCCCAATTAGCCGTTTAAGTGTACTTATTGAAAGTAGTAATTCTTTCATAGGCCGCCCTTTCTTAGTATTTGACGTTCCTTATATTGCGGTATGAGGCTTCGCAGTAGGTTGCAAACATTCATCACCCATGACTGTCCCCAATTGAGCTCAGAAGCTCAATGTCTATCATGACCTCTCTTTTAGAATGTCCAAGAGCAAGCAAACTATTCCTCCAGGAGAGGGCGCCAACAGACTACTAAAGAGATCATCATTACTCAAAGAAAACCCCAAAAACCAATGCATGATAGGAATAAACAGGTAACTTTCTTTGGAGTGGAAGCGGAGAGATCGCACCAGATGCCAATTCTAGATCTTATCACACCTGTGGTCACTGCAGCAGCAGGTGAATCCACTTTGTCCAAAAGGGATCTATTCCATTCAATTGCAAATGATCTAGATAAGACAGAGAACTGCAGCACGGGGACATAGCCGAGTTGGTCAGGTTGAGTGGTGATGAGTTTGCTATTTGGATGAATAAAGAAAGTCAAAAGTGTGAAAGATAAAAAACAAAAGGAGGAAGTGTGAAAAGTGAATGGGCCAAATTGAGGTGCATATGAAGACGTATGCTTTCTTCCAATTCATTAAATCGGGCTAATATGAATCAGGTGAATTGAGTTCTGCTTTTGGAAACTGGGTTAAGAAGGGGTGCACCGTTCCTGGAGGTACTGCAATACCAGGTCAATGCGTGGAGTGGACAGAGCAAGCTCTTTTTCCATCTCCCTGTTCTAAAAATCCATTTAATATATGGTCCCCAGATAGGGGACGTATCAGATATTAAACTGATAAGAACAGATACTACACTTGATCTTAGCCAAAAGGCCGAGAAGCGATAACCAGAATTGGTTTGGGCCTCGAGTGGCACCCTGGCCTATGCCGGACACATCTTAGGGAGAGAGAGCGAGAGGGAGACAAACCCACGCCTACACAAGACATTTTGTCACCCAAGCCAACCCTTGAAAAGGCTGCTTTGCAGAGCAAAAACAAGAAGAATGGTGCGTTTTGCAGCCGCCGCCCACTGCAATGAATCTGAATAACTCCTCCTTTAGGGCGCAAGCAACTCCCCTCCCCCTTGCAGTCTTTCCAATTCACGATACAAAAAGACGGACAGGACAGGTTGCCTGACTTTCCGTCACTGCCACCCTTTGCCATCCTTACCCGTAGAAAGCCCTTTCATCATCCCCAAACCCTAATCTTTTCCCTTTCCTTCCCAGCCCCCAAACCCTGCCCTCTGTACCTTTCTCACCACCCGCTTCCCTTCTCCTGTCATCCCCCTACCACCCGGGAAAAAAAGAGATTGCCCCCTCCTTCCACTAGCCCACCCTCCCACCCAAAGAACAACTTCTTCTGCGCAGCTTGTTTTCTAGGCAGCAGCGCTATTGTGATGTCATCGGGGGGCATTGTGACAAGCCGCCAGTGTTCCGTCTCTTCATGTTGTGCACAGTTCAAACGGAAAATACATCAACAGGCAGACTACAGAAAAGCTTACTATCAAAGGTTAGAGGGGGGCTTTCTCAGAGGGCTTTTTACAGTTTTTCTATTCCCAATTAGCCGTTTAAGTGTACTTATTGAAAGTAGTAATTCTTTCATAGGCCGCCCTTTCTTAGTATTTGACGTTCCTTATATTGCGGTATGAGGCTTCGCAGTAGGTTGCAAACATTCATCACCCATGACTGTCCCCAATTGAGCTCAGAAGCTCAATGTCTATCATGACCTCTCTTTTAGAATGTCCAAGAGCAAGCAAACTATTCCTCCAGGAGAGGGCGCCAACAGACTACTAAAGAGATCATCATTACTCAAAGAAAACCCCAAAAACCAATGCATGATAGGAATAAACAGGTAACTTTCTTTGGAGTGGAAGCGGAGAGATCGCACCAGATGCCAATTCTAGATCTTATCACACCTGTGGTCACTGCAGCAGCAGGTGAATCCACTTTGTCCAAAAGGGATCTATTCCATTCAATTGCAAATGATCTAGATAAGACAGAGAACTGCAGCACGGGGACATAGCCGAGTTGGTCAGGTTGAGTGGTGATGAGTTTGCTATTTGGATGAATAAAGAAAGTCAAAAGTGTGAAAGATAAAAAACAAAAGGAGGAAGTGTGAAAAGTGAATGGGCCAAATTGAGGTGCATATGAAGACGTATGCTTTCTTCCAATTCATTAAATCGGGCTAATATGAATCAGGTGAATTGAGTTCTGCTTTTGGAAACTGGGTTAAGAAGGGGTGCACCGTTCCTGGAGGTACTGCAATACCAGGTCAATGCGTGGAGTGGACAGAGCAAGCTCTTTTTCCATCTCCCTGTTCTAAAAATCCATTTAATATATGGTCCCCAGATAGGGGACGTATCAGATATTAAACTGATAAGAACAGATACTACACTTGATCTTAGCCAAAAGGCCGAGAAGCGATAACCAGAATTGGTTTGGGCCTCGAGTGGCACCCTGGCCTATGCCGGACACATCTTAGGGAGAGAGAGCGAGAGGGAGACAAACCCACGCCTACACAAGACATTTTGTCACCCAAGCCAACCCTTGAAAAGGCTGCTTTGCAGAGCAAAAACAAGAAGAATGGTGCGTTTTGCAGCCGCCGCCCACTGCAATGAATCTGAATAACTCCTCCTTTAGGGCGCAAGCAACTCCCCTCCCCCTTGCAGTCTTTCCAATTCACGATACAAAAAGACGGACAGGACAGGTTGCCTGACTTTCCGTCACTGCCACCCTTTGCCATCCTTACCCGTAGAAAGCCCTTTCATCATCCCCAAACCCTAATCTTTTCCCTTTCCTTCCCAGCCCCCAAACCCTGCCCTCTGTACCTTTCTCACCACCCGCTTCCCTTCTCCTGTCATCCCCCTACCACCCGGGAAAAAAAGAGATTGCCCCCTCCTTCCACTAGCCCACCCTCCCACCCAAAGAACAACTTCTTCTGCGCAGCTTGTTTTCTAGGCAGCAGCGCTATTGTGATGTCATCGGGGGGCATTGTGACAAGCCGCCAGTGTTCCGTCTCTTCATGTTGTGCACAGTTCAAACGGAAAATACATCAACAGGCAGACTACAGAAAAGCTTACTATCAAAGGTTAGAGGGGGGCTTTCTCAGAGGGCTTTTTACAGTTTTTCTATTCCCAATTAGCCGTTTAAGTGTACTTATTGAAAGTAGTAATTCTTTCATAGGCCGCCCTTTCTTAGTATTTGACGTTCCTTATATTGCGGTATGAGGCTTCGCAGTAGGTTGCAAACATTCATCACCCATGACTGTCCCCAATTGAGCTCAGAAGCTCAATGTCTATCATGACCTCTCTTTTAGAATGTCCAAGAGCAAGCAAACTATTCCTCCAGGAGAGGGCGCCAACAGACTACTAAAGAGATCATCATTACTCAAAGAAAACCCCAAAAACCAATGCATGATAGGAATAAACAGGTAACTTTCTTTGGAGTGGAAGCGGAGAGATCGCACCAGATGCCAATTCTAGATCTTATCACACCTGTGGTCACTGCAGCAGCAGGTGAATCCACTTTGTCCAAAAGGGATCTATTCCATTCAATTGCAAATGATCTAGATAAGACAGAGAACTGCAGCACGGGGACATAGCCGAGTTGGTCAGGTTGAGTGGTGATGAGTTTGCTATTTGGATGAATAAAGAAAGTCAAAAGTGTGAAAGATAAAAAACAAAAGGAGGAAGTGTGAAAAGTGAATGGGCCAAATTGAGGTGCATATGAAGACGTATGCTTTCTTCCAATTCATTAAATCGGGCTAATATGAATCAGGTGAATTGAGTTCTGCTTTTGGAAACTGGGTTAAGAAGGGGTGCACCGTTCCTGGAGGTACTGCAATACCAGGTCAATGCGTGGAGTGGACAGAGCAAGCTCTTTTTCCATCTCCCTGTTCTAAAAATCCATTTAATATATGGTCCCCAGATAGGGGACGTATCAGATATTAAACTGATAAGAACAGATACTACACTTGATCTTAGCCAAAAGGCCGAGAAGCGATAACCAGAATTGGTTTGGGCCTCGAGTGGCACCCTGGCCTATGCCGGACACATCTTAGGGAGAGAGAGCGAGAGGGAGACAAACCCACGCCTACACAAGACATTTTGTCACCCAAGCCAACCCTTGAAAAGGCTGCTTTGCAGAGCAAAAACAAGAAGAATGGTGCGTTTTGCAGCCGCCGCCCACTGCAATGAATCTGAATAACTCCTCCTTTAGGGCGCAAGCAACTCCCCTCCCCCTTGCAGTCTTTCCAATTCACGATACAAAAAGACGGACAGGACAGGTTGCCTGACTTTCCGTCACTGCCACCCTTTGCCATCCTTACCCGTAGAAAGCCCTTTCATCATCCCCAAACCCTAATCTTTTCCCTTTCCTTCCCAGCCCCCAAACCCTGCCCTCTGTACCTTTCTCACCACCCGCTTCCCTTCTCCTGTCATCCCCCTACCACCCGGGAAAAAAAGAGATTGCCCCCTCCTTCCACTAGCCCACCCTCCCACCCAAAGAACAACTTCTTCTGCGCAGCTTGTTTTCTAGGCAGCAGCGCTATTGTGATGTCATCGGGGGGCATTGTGACAAGCCGCCAGTGTTCCGTCTCTTCATGTTGTGCACAGTTCAAACGGAAAATACATCAACAGGCAGACTACAGAAAAGCTTACTATCAAAGGTTAGAGGGGGGCTTTCTCAGAGGGCTTTTTACAGTTTTTCTATTCCCAATTAGCCGTTTAAGTGTACTTATTGAAAGTAGTAATTCTTTCATAGGCCGCCCTTTCTTAGTATTTGACGTTCCTTATATTGCGGTATGAGGCTTCGCAGTAGGTTGCAAACATTCATCACCCATGACTGTCCCCAATTGAGCTCAGAAGCTCAATGTCTATCATGACCTCTCTTTTAGAATGTCCAAGAGCAAGCAAACTATTCCTCCAGGAGAGGGCGCCAACAGACTACTAAAGAGATCATCATTACTCAAAGAAAACCCCAAAAACCAATGCATGATAGGAATAAACAGGTAACTTTCTTTGGAGTGGAAGCGGAGAGATCGCACCAGATGCCAATTCTAGATCTTATCACACCTGTGGTCACTGCAGCAGCAGGTGAATCCACTTTGTCCAAAAGGGATCTATTCCATTCAATTGCAAATGATCTAGATAAGACAGAGAACTGCAGCACGGGGACATAGCCGAGTTGGTCAGGTTGAGTGGTGATGAGTTTGCTATTTGGATGAATAAAGAAAGTCAAAAGTGTGAAAGATAAAAAACAAAAGGAGGAAGTGTGAAAAGTGAATGGGCCAAATTGAGGTGCATATGAAGACGTATGCTTTCTTCCAATTCATTAAATCGGGCTAATATGAATCAGGTGAATTGAGTTCTGCTTTTGGAAACTGGGTTAAGAAGGGGTGCACCGTTCCTGGAGGTACTGCAATACCAGGTCAATGCGTGGAGTGGACAGAGCAAGCTCTTTTTCCATCTCCCTGTTCTAAAAATCCATTTAATATATGGTCCCCAGATAGGGGACGTATCAGATATTAAACTGATAAGAACAGATACTACACTTGATCTTAGCCAAAAGGCCGAGAAGCGATAACCAGAATTGGTTTGGGCCTCGAGTGGCACCCTGGCCTATGCCGGACACATCTTAGGGAGAGAGAGCGAGAGGGAGACAAACCCACGCCTACACAAGACATTTTGTCACCCAAGCCAACCCTTGAAAAGGCTGCTTTGCAGAGCAAAAACAAGAAGAATGGTGCGTTTTGCAGCCGCCGCCCACTGCAATGAATCTGAATAACTCCTCCTTTAGGGCGCAAGCAACTCCCCTCCCCCTTGCAGTCTTTCCAATTCACGATACAAAAAGACGGACAGGACAGGTTGCCTGACTTTCCGTCACTGCCACCCTTTGCCATCCTTACCCGTAGAAAGCCCTTTCATCATCCCCAAACCCTAATCTTTTCCCTTTCCTTCCCAGCCCCCAAACCCTGCCCTCTGTACCTTTCTCACCACCCGCTTCCCTTCTCCTGTCATCCCCCTACCACCCGGGAAAAAAAGAGATTGCCCCCTCCTTCCACTAGCCCACCCTCCCACCCAAAGAACAACTTCTTCTGCGCAGCTTGTTTTCTAGGCAGCAGCGCTATTGTGATGTCATCGGGGGGCATTGTGACAAGCCGCCAGTGTTCCGTCTCTTCATGTTGTGCACAGTTCAAACGGAAAATACATCAACAGGCAGACTACAGAAAAGCTTACTATCAAAGGTTAGAGGGGGGCTTTCTCAGAGGGCTTTTTACAGTTTTTCTATTCCCAATTAGCCGTTTAAGTGTACTTATTGAAAGTAGTAATTCTTTCATAGGCCGCCCTTTCTTAGTATTTGACGTTCCTTATATTGCGGTATGAGGCTTCGCAGTAGGTTGCAAACATTCATCACCCATGACTGTCCCCAATTGAGCTCAGAAGCTCAATGTCTATCATGACCTCTCTTTTAGAATGTCCAAGAGCAAGCAAACTATTCCTCCAGGAGAGGGCGCCAACAGACTACTAAAGAGATCATCATTACTCAAAGAAAACCCCAAAAACCAATGCATGATAGGAATAAACAGGTAACTTTCTTTGGAGTGGAAGCGGAGAGATCGCACCAGATGCCAATTCTAGATCTTATCACACCTGTGGTCACTGCAGCAGCAGGTGAATCCACTTTGTCCAAAAGGGATCTATTCCATTCAATTGCAAATGATCTAGATAAGACAGAGAACTGCAGCACGGGGACATAGCCGAGTTGGTCAGGTTGAGTGGTGATGAGTTTGCTATTTGGATGAATAAAGAAAGTCAAAAGTGTGAAAGATAAAAAACAAAAGGAGGAAGTGTGAAAAGTGAATGGGCCAAATTGAGGTGCATATGAAGACGTATGCTTTCTTCCAATTCATTAAATCGGGCTAATATGAATCAGGTGAATTGAGTTCTGCTTTTGGAAACTGGGTTAAGAAGGGGTGCACCGTTCCTGGAGGTACTGCAATACCAGGTCAATGCGTGGAGTGGACAGAGCAAGCTCTTTTTCCATCTCCCTGTTCTAAAAATCCATTTAATATATGGTCCCCAGATAGGGGACGTATCAGATATTAAACTGATAAGAACAGATACTACACTTGATCTTAGCCAAAAGGCCGAGAAGCGATAACCAGAATTGGTTTGGGCCTCGAGTGGCACCCTGGCCTATGCCGGACACATCTTAGGGAGAGAGAGCGAGAGGGAGACAAACCCACGCCTACACAAGACATTTTGTCACCCAAGCCAACCCTTGAAAAGGCTGCTTTGCAGAGCAAAAACAAGAAGAATGGTGCGTTTTGCAGCCGCCGCCCACTGCAATGAATCTGAATAACTCCTCCTTTAGGGCGCAAGCAACTCCCCTCCCCCTTGCAGTCTTTCCAATTCACGATACAAAAAGACGGACAGGACAGGTTGCCTGACTTTCCGTCACTGCCACCCTTTGCCATCCTTACCCGTAGAAAGCCCTTTCATCATCCCCAAACCCTAATCTTTTCCCTTTCCTTCCCAGCCCCCAAACCCTGCCCTCTGTACCTTTCTCACCACCCGCTTCCCTTCTCCTGTCATCCCCCTACCACCCGGGAAAAAAAGAGATTGCCCCCTCCTTCCACTAGCCCACCCTCCCACCCAAAGAACAACTTCTTCTGCGCAGCTTGTTTTCTAGGCAGCAGCGCTATTGTGATGTCATCGGGGGGCATTGTGACAAGCCGCCAGTGTTCCGTCTCTTCATGTTGTGCACAGTTCAAACGGAAAATACATCAACAGGCAGACTACAGAAAAGCTTACTATCAAAGGTTAGAGGGGGGCTTTCTCAGAGGGCTTTTTACAGTTTTTCTATTCCCAATTAGCCGTTTAAGTGTACTTATTGAAAGTAGTAATTCTTTCATAGGCCGCCCTTTCTTAGTATTTGACGTTCCTTATATTGCGGTATGAGGCTTCGCAGTAGGTTGCAAACATTCATCACCCATGACTGTCCCCAATTGAGCTCAGAAGCTCAATGTCTATCATGACCTCTCTTTTAGAATGTCCAAGAGCAAGCAAACTATTCCTCCAGGAGAGGGCGCCAACAGACTACTAAAGAGATCATCATTACTCAAAGAAAACCCCAAAAACCAATGCATGATAGGAATAAACAGGTAACTTTCTTTGGAGTGGAAGCGGAGAGATCGCACCAGATGCCAATTCTAGATCTTATCACACCTGTGGTCACTGCAGCAGCAGGTGAATCCACTTTGTCCAAAAGGGATCTATTCCATTCAATTGCAAATGATCTAGATAAGACAGAGAACTGCAGCACGGGGACATAGCCGAGTTGGTCAGGTTGAGTGGTGATGAGTTTGCTATTTGGATGAATAAAGAAAGTCAAAAGTGTGAAAGATAAAAAACAAAAGGAGGAAGTGTGAAAAGTGAATGGGCCAAATTGAGGTGCATATGAAGACGTATGCTTTCTTCCAATTCATTAAATCGGGCTAATATGAATCAGGTGAATTGAGTTCTGCTTTTGGAAACTGGGTTAAGAAGGGGTGCACCGTTCCTGGAGGTACTGCAATACCAGGTCAATGCGTGGAGTGGACAGAGCAAGCTCTTTTTCCATCTCCCTGTTCTAAAAATCCATTTAATATATGGTCCCCAGATAGGGGACGTATCAGATATTAAACTGATAAGAACAGATACTACACTTGATCTTAGCCAAAAGGCCGAGAAGCGATAACCAGAATTGGTTTGGGCCTCGAGTGGCACCCTGGCCTATGCCGGACACATCTTAGGGAGAGAGAGCGAGAGGGAGACAAACCCACGCCTACACAAGACATTTTGTCACCCAAGCCAACCCTTGAAAAGGCTGCTTTGCAGAGCAAAAACAAGAAGAATGGTGCGTTTTGCAGCCGCCGCCCACTGCAATGAATCTGAATAACTCCTCCTTTAGGGCGCAAGCAACTCCCCTCCCCCTTGCAGTCTTTCCAATTCACGATACAAAAAGACGGACAGGACAGGTTGCCTGACTTTCCGTCACTGCCACCCTTTGCCATCCTTACCCGTAGAAAGCCCTTTCATCATCCCCAAACCCTAATCTTTTCCCTTTCCTTCCCAGCCCCCAAACCCTGCCCTCTGTACCTTTCTCACCACCCGCTTCCCTTCTCCTGTCATCCCCCTACCACCCGGGAAAAAAAGAGATTGCCCCCTCCTTCCACTAGCCCACCCTCCCACCCAAAGAACAACTTCTTCTGCGCAGCTTGTTTTCTAGGCAGCAGCGCTATTGTGATGTCATCGGGGGGCATTGTGACAAGCCGCCAGTGTTCCGTCTCTTCATGTTGTGCACAGTTCAAACGGAAAATACATCAACAGGCAGACTACAGAAAAGCTTACTATCAAAGGTTAGAGGGGGGCTTTCTCAGAGGGCTTTTTACAGTTTTTCTATTCCCAATTAGCCGTTTAAGTGTACTTATTGAAAGTAGTAATTCTTTCATAGGCCGCCCTTTCTTAGTATTTGACGTTCCTTATATTGCGGTATGAGGCTTCGCAGTAGGTTGCAAACATTCATCACCCATGACTGTCCCCAATTGAGCTCAGAAGCTCAATGTCTATCATGACCTCTCTTTTAGAATGTCCAAGAGCAAGCAAACTATTCCTCCAGGAGAGGGCGCCAACAGACTACTAAAGAGATCATCATTACTCAAAGAAAACCCCAAAAACCAATGCATGATAGGAATAAACAGGTAACTTTCTTTGGAGTGGAAGCGGAGAGATCGCACCAGATGCCAATTCTAGATCTTATCACACCTGTGGTCACTGCAGCAGCAGGTGAATCCACTTTGTCCAAAAGGGATCTATTCCATTCAATTGCAAATGATCTAGATAAGACAGAGAACTGCAGCACGGGGACATAGCCGAGTTGGTCAGGTTGAGTGGTGATGAGTTTGCTATTTGGATGAATAAAGAAAGTCAAAAGTGTGAAAGATAAAAAACAAAAGGAGGAAGTGTGAAAAGTGAATGGGCCAAATTGAGGTGCATATGAAGACGTATGCTTTCTTCCAATTCATTAAATCGGGCTAATATGAATCAGGTGAATTGAGTTCTGCTTTTGGAAACTGGGTTAAGAAGGGGTGCACCGTTCCTGGAGGTACTGCAATACCAGGTCAATGCGTGGAGTGGACAGAGCAAGCTCTTTTTCCATCTCCCTGTTCTAAAAATCCATTTAATATATGGTCCCCAGATAGGGGACGTATCAGATATTAAACTGATAAGAACAGATACTACACTTGATCTTAGCCAAAAGGCCGAGAAGCGATAACCAGAATTGGTTTGGGCCTCGAGTGGCACCCTGGCCTATGCCGGACACATCTTAGGGAGAGAGAGCGAGAGGGAGACAAACCCACGCCTACACAAGACATTTTGTCACCCAAGCCAACCCTTGAAAAGGCTGCTTTGCAGAGCAAAAACAAGAAGAATGGTGCGTTTTGCAGCCGCCGCCCACTGCAATGAATCTGAATAACTCCTCCTTTAGGGCGCAAGCAACTCCCCTCCCCCTTGCAGTCTTTCCAATTCACGATACAAAAAGACGGACAGGACAGGTTGCCTGACTTTCCGTCACTGCCACCCTTTGCCATCCTTACCCGTAGAAAGCCCTTTCATCATCCCCAAACCCTAATCTTTTCCCTTTCCTTCCCAGCCCCCAAACCCTGCCCTCTGTACCTTTCTCACCACCCGCTTCCCTTCTCCTGTCATCCCCCTACCACCCGGGAAAAAAAGAGATTGCCCCCTCCTTCCACTAGCCCACCCTCCCACCCAAAGAACAACTTCTTCTGCGCAGCTTGTTTTCTAGGCAGCAGCGCTATTGTGATGTCATCGGGGGGCATTGTGACAAGCCGCCAGTGTTCCGTCTCTTCATGTTGTGCACAGTTCAAACGGAAAATACATCAACAGGCAGACTACAGAAAAGCTTACTATCAAAGGTTAGAGGGGGGCTTTCTCAGAGGGCTTTTTACAGTTTTTCTATTCCCAATTAGCCGTTTAAGTGTACTTATTGAAAGTAGTAATTCTTTCATAGGCCGCCCTTTCTTAGTATTTGACGTTCCTTATATTGCGGTATGAGGCTTCGCAGTAGGTTGCAAACATTCATCACCCATGACTGTCCCCAATTGAGCTCAGAAGCTCAATGTCTATCATGACCTCTCTTTTAGAATGTCCAAGAGCAAGCAAACTATTCCTCCAGGAGAGGGCGCCAACAGACTACTAAAGAGATCATCATTACTCAAAGAAAACCCCAAAAACCAATGCATGATAGGAATAAACAGGTAACTTTCTTTGGAGTGGAAGCGGAGAGATCGCACCAGATGCCAATTCTAGATCTTATCACACCTGTGGTCACTGCAGCAGCAGGTGAATCCACTTTGTCCAAAAGGGATCTATTCCATTCAATTGCAAATGATCTAGATAAGACAGAGAACTGCAGCACGGGGACATAGCCGAGTTGGTCAGGTTGAGTGGTGATGAGTTTGCTATTTGGATGAATAAAGAAAGTCAAAAGTGTGAAAGATAAAAAACAAAAGGAGGAAGTGTGAAAAGTGAATGGGCCAAATTGAGGTGCATATGAAGACGTATGCTTTCTTCCAATTCATTAAATCGGGCTAATATGAATCAGGTGAATTGAGTTCTGCTTTTGGAAACTGGGTTAAGAAGGGGTGCACCGTTCCTGGAGGTACTGCAATACCAGGTCAATGCGTGGAGTGGACAGAGCAAGCTCTTTTTCCATCTCCCTGTTCTAAAAATCCATTTAATATATGGTCCCCAGATAGGGGACGTATCAGATATTAAACTGATAAGAACAGATACTACACTTGATCTTAGCCAAAAGGCCGAGAAGCGATAACCAGAATTGGTTTGGGCCTCGAGTGGCACCCTGGCCTATGCCGGACACATCTTAGGGAGAGAGAGCGAGAGGGAGACAAACCCACGCCTACACAAGACATTTTGTCACTCAAGCCAACCCTTGAAAAGGCTGCTTTGCAGAGCAAAAACAAGAAGAATGGTGCGTTTTGCAGCCGCCGCCCACTGCAATGAATCTGAATAACTCCTCCTTTAGGGCGCAAGCAACTCCCCTCCCCCTTGCAGTCTTTCCAATTCACGATACAAAAAGACGGACAGGACAGGTTGCCTGACTTTCCGTCACTGCCACCCTTTGCCATCCTTACCCGTAGAAAGCCCTTTCATCATCCCCAAACCCTAATCTTTTCCCTTTCCTTCCCAGCCCCCAAACCCTGCCCTCTGTACCTTTCTCACCACCCGCTTCCCTTCTCCTGTCATCCCCCTACCACCCGGGAAAAAAAGAGATTGCCCCCTCCTTCCACTAGCCCACCCTCCCACCCAAAGAACAACTTCTTCTGCGCAGCTTGTTTTCTAGGCAGCAGCGCTATTGTGATGTCATCGGGGGGCATTGTGACAAGCCGCCAGTGTTCCGTCTCTTCATGTTGTGCACAGTTCAAACGGAAAATACATCAACAGGCAGACTACAGAAAAGCTTACTATCAAAGGTTAGAGGGGGGCTTTCTCAGAGGGCTTTTTACAGTTTTTCTATTCCCAATTAGCCGTTTAAGTGTACTTATTGAAAGTAGTAATTCTTTCATAGGCCGCCCTTTCTTAGTATTTGACGTTCCTTATATTGCGGTATGAGGCTTCGCAGTAGGTTGCAAACATTCATCACCCATGACTGTCCCCAATTGAGCTCAGAAGCTCAATGTCTATCATGACCTCTCTTTTAGAATGTCCAAGAGCAAGCAAACTATTCCTCCAGGAGAGGGCGCCAACAGACTACTAAAGAGATCATCATTACTCAAAGAAAACCCCAAAAACCAATGCATGATAGGAATAAACAGGTAACTTTCTTTGGAGTGGAAGCGGAGAGATCGCACCAGATGCCAATTCTAGATCTTATCACACCTGTGGTCACTGCAGCAGCAGGTGAATCCACTTTGTCCAAAAGGGATCTATTCCATTCAATTGCAAATGATCTAGATAAGACAGAGAACTGCAGCACGGGGACATAGCCGAGTTGGTCAGGTTGAGTGGTGATGAGTTTGCTATTTGGATGAATAAAGAAAGTCAAAAGTGTGAAAGATAAAAAACAAAAGGAGGAAGTGTGAAAAGTGAATGGGCCAAATTGAGGTGCATATGAAGACGTATGCTTTCTTCCAATTCATTAAATCGGGCTAATATGAATCAGGTGAATTGAGTTCTGCTTTTGGAAACTGGGTTAAGAAGGGGTGCACCGTTCCTGGAGGTACTGCAATACCAGGTCAATGCGTGGAGTGGACAGAGCAAGCTCTTTTTCCATCTCCCTGTTCTAAAAATCCATTTAATATATGGTCCCCAGATAGGGGACGTATCAGATATTAAACTGATAAGAACAGATACTACACTTGATCTTAGCCAAAAGGCCGAGAAGCGATAACCAGAATTGGTTTGGGCCTCGAGTGGCACCCTGGCCTATGCCGGACACATCTTAGGGAGAGAGAGCGAGAGGGAGACAAACCCACGCCTACACAAGACATTTTGTCACCCAAGCCAACCCTTGAAAAGGCTGCTTTGCAGAGCAAAAACAAGAAGAATGGTGCGTTTTGCAGCCGCCGCCCACTGCAATGAATCTGAATAACTCCTCCTTTAGGGCGCAAGCAACTCCCCTCCCCCTTGCAGTCTTTCCAATTCACGATACAAAAAGACGGACAGGACAGGTTGCCTGACTTTCCGTCACTGCCACCCTTTGCCATCCTTACCCGTAGAAAGCCCTTTCATCATCCCCAAACCCTAATCTTTTCCCTTTCCTTCCCAGCCCCCAAACCCTGCCCTCTGTACCTTTCTCACCACCCGCTTCCCTTCTCCTGTCATCCCCCTACCACCCGGGAAAAAAAGAGATTGCCCCCTCCTTCCACTAGCCCACCCTCCCACCCAAAGAACAACTTCTTCTGCGCAGCTTGTTTTCTAGGCAGCAGCGCTATTGTGATGTCATCGGGGGGCATTGTGACAAGCCGCCAGTGTTCCGTCTCTTCATGTTGTGCACAGTTCAAACGGAAAATACATCAACAGGCAGACTACAGAAAAGCTTACTATCAAAGGTTAGAGGGGGGCTTTCTCAGAGGGCTTTTTACAGTTTTTCTATTCCCAATTAGCCGTTTAAGTGTACTTATTGAAAGTAGTAATTCTTTCATAGGCCGCCCTTTCTTAGTATTTGACGTTCCTTATATTGCGGTATGAGGCTTCGCAGTAGGTTGCAAACATTCATCACCCATGACTGTCCCCAATTGAGCTCAGAAGCTCAATGTCTATCATGACCTCTCTTTTAGAATGTCCAAGAGCAAGCAAACTATTCCTCCAGGAGAGGGCGCCAACAGACTACTAAAGAGATCATCATTACTCAAAGAAAACCCCAAAAACCAATGCATGATAGGAATAAACAGGTAACTTTCTTTGGAGTGGAAGCGGAGAGATCGCACCAGATGCCAATTCTAGATCTTATCACACCTGTGGTCACTGCAGCAGCAGGTGAATCCACTTTGTCCAAAAGGGATCTATTCCATTCAATTGCAAATGATCTAGATAAGACAGAGAACTGCAGCACGGGGACATAGCCGAGTTGGTCAGGTTGAGTGGTGATGAGTTTGCTATTTGGATGAATAAAGAAAGTCAAAAGTGTGAAAGATAAAAAACAAAAGGAGGAAGTGTGAAAAGTGAATGGGCCAAATTGAGGTGCATATGAAGACGTATGCTTTCTTCCAATTCATTAAATCGGGCTAATATGAATCAGGTGAATTGAGTTCTGCTTTTGGAAACTGGGTTAAGAAGGGGTGCACCGTTCCTGGAGGTACTGCAATACCAGGTCAATGCGTGGAGTGGACAGAGCAAGCTCTTTTTCCATCTCCCTGTTCTAAAAATCCATTTAATATATGGTCCCCAGATAGGGGACGTATCAGATATTAAACTGATAAGAACAGATACTACACTTGATCTTAGCCAAAAGGCCGAGAAGCGATAACCAGAATTGGTTTGGGCCTCGAGTGGCACCCTGGCCTATGCCGGACACATCTTAGGGAGAGAGAGCGAGAGGGAGACAAACCCACGCCTACACAAGACATTTTGTCACCCAAGCCAACCCTTGAAAAGGCTGCTTTGCAGAGCAAAAACAAGAAGAATGGTGCGTTTTGCAGCCGCCGCCCACTGCAATGAATCTGAATAACTCCTCCTTTAGGGCGCAAGCAACTCCCCTCCCCCTTGCAGTCTTTCCAATTCACGATACAAAAAGACGGACAGGACAGGTTGCCTGACTTTCCGTCACTGCCACCCTTTGCCATCCTTACCCGTAGAAAGCCCTTTCATCATCCCCAAACCCTAATCTTTTCCCTTTCCTTCCCAGCCCCCAAACCCTGCCCTCTGTACCTTTCTCACCACCCGCTTCCCTTCTCCTGTCATCCCCCTACCACCCGGGAAAAAAAGAGATTGCCCCCTCCTTCCACTAGCCCACCCTCCCACCCAAAGAACAACTTCTTCTGCGCAGCTTGTTTTCTAGGCAGCAGCGCTATTGTGATGTCATCGGGGGGCATTGTGACAAGCCGCCAGTGTTCCGTCTCTTCATGTTGTGCACAGTTCAAACGGAAAATACATCAACAGGCAGACTACAGAAAAGCTTACTATCAAAGGTTAGAGGGGGGCTTTCTCAGAGGGCTTTTTACAGTTTTTCTATTCCCAATTAGCCGTTTAAGTGTACTTATTGAAAGTAGTAATTCTTTCATAGGCCGCCCTTTCTTAGTATTTGACGTTCCTTATATTGCGGTATGAGGCTTCGCAGTAGGTTGCAAACATTCATCACCCATGACTGTCCCCAATTGAGCTCAGAAGCTCAATGTCTATCATGACCTCTCTTTTAGAATGTCCAAGAGCAAGCAAACTATTCCTCCAGGAGAGGGCGCCAACAGACTACTAAAGAGATCATCATTACTCAAAGAAAACCCCAAAAACCAATGCATGATAGGAATAAACAGGTAACTTTCTTTGGAGTGGAAGCGGAGAGATCGCACCAGATGCCAATTCTAGATCTTATCACACCTGTGGTCACTGCAGCAGCAGGTGAATCCACTTTGTCCAAAAGGGATCTATTCCATTCAATTGCAAATGATCTAGATAAGACAGAGAACTGCAGCACGGGGACATAGCCGAGTTGGTCAGGTTGAGTGGTGATGAGTTTGCTATTTGGATGAATAAAGAAAGTCAAAAGTGTGAAAGATAAAAAACAAAAGGAGGAAGTGTGAAAAGTGAATGGGCCAAATTGAGGTGCATATGAAGACGTATGCTTTCTTCCAATTCATTAAATCGGGCTAATATGAATCAGGTGAATTGAGTTCTGCTTTTGGAAACTGGGTTAAGAAGGGGTGCACCGTTCCTGGAGGTACTGCAATACCAGGTCAATGCGTGGAGTGGACAGAGCAAGCTCTTTTTCCATCTCCCTGTTCTAAAAATCCATTTAATATATGGTCCCCAGATAGGGGACGTATCAGATATTAAACTGATAAGAACAGATACTACACTTGATCTTAGCCAAAAGGCCGAGAAGCGATAACCAGAATTGGTTTGGGCCTCGAGTGGCACCCTGGCCTATGCCGGACACATCTTAGGGAGAGAGAGCGAGAGGGAGACAAACCCACGCCTACACAAGACATTTTGTCACCCAAGCCAACCCTTGAAAAGGCTGCTTTGCAGAGCAAAAACAAGAAGAATGGTGCGTTTTGCAGCCGCCGCCCACTGCAATGAATCTGAATAACTCCTCCTTTAGGGCGCAAGCAACTCCCCTCCCCCTTGCAGTCTTTCCAATTCACGATACAAAAAGACGGACAGGACAGGTTGCCTGACTTTCCGTCACTGCCACCCTTTGCCATCCTTACCCGTAGAAAGCCCTTTCATCATCCCCAAACCCTAATCTTTTCCCTTTCCTTCCCAGCCCCCAAACCCTGCCCTCTGTACCTTTCTCACCACCCGCTTCCCTTCTCCTGTCATCCCCCTACCACCCGGGAAAAAAAGAGATTGCCCCCTCCTTCCACTAGCCCACCCTCCCACCCAAAGAACAACTTCTTCTGCGCAGCTTGTTTTCTAGGCAGCAGCGCTATTGTGATGTCATCGGGGGGCATTGTGACAAGCCGCCAGTGTTCCGTCTCTTCATGTTGTGCACAGTTCAAACGGAAAATACATCAACAGGCAGACTACAGAAAAGCTTACTATCAAAGGTTAGAGGGGGGCTTTCTCAGAGGGCTTTTTACAGTTTTTCTATTCCCAATTAGCCGTTTAAGTGTACTTATTGAAAGTAGTAATTCTTTCATAGGCCGCCCTTTCTTAGTATTTGACGTTCCTTATATTGCGGTATGAGGCTTCGCAGTAGGTTGCAAACATTCATCACCCATGACTGTCCCCAATTGAGCTCAGAAGCTCAATGTCTATCATGACCTCTCTTTTAGAATGTCCAAGAGCAAGCAAACTATTCCTCCAGGAGAGGGCGCCAACAGACTACTAAAGAGATCATCATTACTCAAAGAAAACCCCAAAAACCAATGCATGATAGGAATAAACAGGTAACTTTCTTTGGAGTGGAAGCGGAGAGATCGCACCAGATGCCAATTCTAGATCTTATCACACCTGTGGTCACTGCAGCAGCAGGTGAATCCACTTTGTCCAAAAGGGATCTATTCCATTCAATTGCAAATGATCTAGATAAGACAGAGAACTGCAGCACGGGGACATAGCCGAGTTGGTCAGGTTGAGTGGTGATGAGTTTGCTATTTGGATGAATAAAGAAAGTCAAAAGTGTGAAAGATAAAAAACAAAAGGAGGAAGTGTGAAAAGTGAATGGGCCAAATTGAGGTGCATATGAAGACGTATGCTTTCTTCCAATTCATTAAATCGGGCTAATATGAATCAGGTGAATTGAGTTCTGCTTTTGGAAACTGGGTTAAGAAGGGGTGCACCGTTCCTGGAGGTACTGCAATACCAGGTCAATGCGTGGAGTGGACAGAGCAAGCTCTTTTTCCATCTCCCTGTTCTAAAAATCCATTTAATATATGGTCCCCAGATAGGGGACGTATCAGATATTAAACTGATAAGAACAGATACTACACTTGATCTTAGCCAAAAGGCCGAGAAGCGATAACCAGAATTGGTTTGGGCCTCGAGTGGCACCCTGGCCTATGCCGGACACATCTTAGGGAGAGAGAGCGAGAGGGAGACAAACCCACGCCTACACAAGACATTTTGTCACCCAAGCCAACCCTTGAAAAGGCTGCTTTGCAGAGCAAAAACAAGAAGAATGGTGCGTTTTGCAGCCGCCGCCCACTGCAATGAATCTGAATAACTCCTCCTTTAGGGCGCAAGCAACTCCCCTCCCCCTTGCAGTCTTTCCAATTCACGATACAAAAAGACGGACAGGACAGGTTGCCTGACTTTCCGTCACTGCCACCCTTTGCCATCCTTACCCGTAGAAAGCCCTTTCATCATCCCCAAACCCTAATCTTTTCCCTTTCCTTCCCAGCCCCCAAACCCTGCCCTCTGTACCTTTCTCACCACCCGCTTCCCTTCTCCTGTCATCCCCCTACCACCCGGGAAAAAAAGAGATTGCCCCCTCCTTCCACTAGCCCACCCTCCCACCCAAAGAACAACTTCTTCTGCGCAGCTTGTTTTCTAGGCAGCAGCGCTATTGTGATGTCATCGGGGGGCATTGTGACAAGCCGCCAGTGTTCCGTCTCTTCATGTTGTGCACAGTTCAAACGGAAAATACATCAACAGGCAGACTACAGAAAAGCTTACTATCAAAGGTTAGAGGGGGGCTTTCTCAGAGGGCTTTTTACAGTTTTTCTATTCCCAATTAGCCGTTTAAGTGTACTTATTGAAAGTAGTAATTCTTTCATAGGCCGCCCTTTCTTAGTATTTGACGTTCCTTATATTGCGGTATGAGGCTTCGCAGTAGGTTGCAAACATTCATCACCCATGACTGTCCCCAATTGAGCTCAGAAGCTCAATGTCTATCATGACCTCTCTTTTAGAATGTCCAAGAGCAAGCAAACTATTCCTCCAGGAGAGGGCGCCAACAGACTACTAAAGAGATCATCATTACTCAAAGAAAACCCCAAAAACCAATGCATGATAGGAATAAACAGGTAACTTTCTTTGGAGTGGAAGCGGAGAGATCGCACCAGATGCCAATTCTAGATCTTATCACACCTGTGGTCACTGCAGCAGCAGGTGAATCCACTTTGTCCAAAAGGGATCTATTCCATTCAATTGCAAATGATCTAGATAAGACAGAGAACTGCAGCACGGGGACATAGCCGAGTTGGTCAGGTTGAGTGGTGATGAGTTTGCTATTTGGATGAATAAAGAAAGTCAAAAGTGTGAAAGATAAAAAACAAAAGGAGGAAGTGTGAAAAGTGAATGGGCCAAATTGAGGTGCATATGAAGACGTATGCTTTCTTCCAATTCATTAAATCGGGCTAATATGAATCAGGTGAATTGAGTTCTGCTTTTGGAAACTGGGTTAAGAAGGGGTGCACCGTTCCTGGAGGTACTGCAATACCAGGTCAATGCGTGGAGTGGACAGAGCAAGCTCTTTTTCCATCTCCCTGTTCTAAAAATCCATTTAATATATGGTCCCCAGATAGGGGACGTATCAGATATTAAACTGATAAGAACAGATACTACACTTGATCTTAGCCAAAAGGCCGAGAAGCGATAACCAGAATTGGTTTGGGCCTCGAGTGGCACCCTGGCCTATGCCGGACACATCTTAGGGAGAGAGAGCGAGAGGGAGACAAACCCACGCCTACACAAGACATTTTGTCACCCAAGCCAACCCTTGAAAAGGCTGCTTTGCAGAGCAAAAACAAGAAGAATGGTGCGTTTTGCAGCCGCCGCCCACTGCAATGAATCTGAATAACTCCTCCTTTAGGGCGCAAGCAACTCCCCTCCCCCTTGCAGTCTTTCCAATTCACGATACAAAAAGACGGACAGGACAGGTTGCCTGACTTTCCGTCACTGCCACCCTTTGCCATCCTTACCCGTAGAAAGCCCTTTCATCATCCCCAAACCCTAATCTTTTCCCTTTCCTTCCCAGCCCCCAAACCCTGCCCTCTGTACCTTTCTCACCACCCGCTTCCCTTCTCCTGTCATCCCCCTACCACCCGGGAAAAAAAGAGATTGCCCCCTCCTTCCACTAGCCCACCCTCCCACCCAAAGAACAACTTCTTCTGCGCAGCTTGTTTTCTAGGCAGCAGCGCTATTGTGATGTCATCGGGGGGCATTGTGACAAGCCGCCAGTGTTCCGTCTCTTCATGTTGTGCACAGTTCAAACGGAAAATACATCAACAGGCAGACTACAGAAAAGCTTACTATCAAAGGTTAGAGGGGGGCTTTCTCAGAGGGCTTTTTACAGTTTTTCTATTCCCAATTAGCCGTTTAAGTGTACTTATTGAAAGTAGTAATTCTTTCATAGGCCGCCCTTTCTTAGTATTTGACGTTCCTTATATTGCGGTATGAGGCTTCGCAGTAGGTTGCAAACATTCATCACCCATGACTGTCCCCAATTGAGCTCAGAAGCTCAATGTCTATCATGACCTCTCTTTTAGAATGTCCAAGAGCAAGCAAACTATTCCTCCAGGAGAGGGCGCCAACAGACTACTAAAGAGATCATCATTACTCAAAGAAAACCCCAAAAACCAATGCATGATAGGAATAAACAGGTAACTTTCTTTGGAGTGGAAGCGGAGAGATCGCACCAGATGCCAATTCTAGATCTTATCACACCTGTGGTCACTGCAGCAGCAGGTGAATCCACTTTGTCCAAAAGGGATCTATTCCATTCAATTGCAAATGATCTAGATAAGACAGAGAACTGCAGCACGGGGACATAGCCGAGTTAGTCAGGTTGAGTGGTGATGAGTTTGCTATTTGGATGAATAAAGAAAGTCAAAAGTGTGAAAGATAAAAAACAAAAGGAGGAAGTGTGAAAAGTGAATGGGCCAAATTGAGGTGCATATGAAGACGTATGCTTTCTTCCAATTCATTAAATCGGGCTAATATGAATCAGGTGAATTGAGTTCTGCTTTTGGAAACTGGGTTAAGAAGGGGTGCACCGTTCCTGGAGGTACTGCAATACCAGGTCAATGCGTGGAGTGGACAGAGCAAGCTCTTTTTCCATCTCCCTGTTCTAAAAATCCATTTAATATATGGTCCCCAGATAGGGGACGTATCAGATATTAAACTGATAAGAACAGATACTACACTTGATCTTAGCCAAAAGGCCGAGAAGCGATAACCAGAATTGGTTTGGGCCTCGAGTGGCACCCTGGCCTATGCCGGACACATCTTAGGGAGAGAGAGCGAGAGGGAGACAAACCCACGCCTACACAAGACATTTTGTCACCCAAGCCAACCCTTGAAAAGGCTGCTTTGCAGAGCAAAAACAAGAAGAATGGTGCGTTTTGCAGCCGCCGCCCACTGCAATGAATCTGAATAACTCCTCCTTTAGGGCGCAAGCAACTCCCCTCCCCCTTGCAGTCTTTCCAATTCACGATACAAAAAGACGGACAGGACAGGTTGCCTGACTTTCCGTCACTGCCACCCTTTGCCATCCTTACCCGTAGAAAGCCCTTTCATCATCCCCAAACCCTAATCTTTTCCCTTTCCTTCCCAGCCCCCAAACCCTGCCCTCTGTACCTTTCTCACCACCCGCTTCCCTTCTCCTGTCATCCCCCTACCACCCGGGAAAAAAAGAGATTGCCCCCTCCTTCCACTAGCCCACCCTCCCACCCAAAGAACAACTTCTTCTGCGCAGCTTGTTTTCTAGGCAGCAGCGCTATTGTGATGTCATCGGGGGGCATTGTGACAAACCGCCAGTGTTCCGTCTCTTCATGTTGTGCACAGTTCAAACGGAAAATACATCAACAGGCAGACTACAGAAAAGCTTACTATCAAAGGTTAGAGGGGGGCTTTCTCAGAGGGCTTTTTACAGTTTTTCTATTCCCAATTAGCCGTTTAAGTGTACTTATTGAAAGTAGTAATTCTTTCATAGGCCGCCCTTTCTTAGTATTTGACGTTCCTTATATTGCGGTATGAGGCTTCGCAGTAGGTTGCAAACATTCATCACCCATGACTGTCCCCAATTGAGCTCAGAAGCTCAATGTCTATCATGACCTCTCTTTTAGAATGTCCAAGAGCAAGCAAACTATTCCTCCAGGAGAGGGCGCCAACAGACTACTAAAGAGATCATCATTACTCAAAGAAAACCCCAAAAACCAATGCATGATAGGAATAAACAGGTAACTTTCTTTGGAGTGGAAGCGGAGAGATCGCACCAGATGCCAATTCTAGATCTTATCACACCTGTGGTCACTGCAGCAGCAGGTGAATCCACTTTGTCCAAAAGGGATCTATTCCATTCAATTGCAAATGATCTAGATAAGACAGAGAACTGCAGCACGGGGACATAGCCGAGTTGGTCAGGTTGAGTGGTGATGAGTTTGCTATTTGGATGAATAAAGAAAGTCAAAAGTGTGAAAGATAAAAAACAAAAGGAGGAAGTGTGAAAAGTGAATGGGCCAAATTGAGGTGCATATGAAGACGTATGCTTTCTTCCAATTCATTAAATCGGGCTAATATGAATCAGGTGAATTGAGTTCTGCTTTTGGAAACTGGGTTAAGAAGGGGTGCACCGTTCCTGGAGGTACTGCAATACCAGGTCAATGCGTGGAGTGGACAGAGCAAGCTCTTTTTCCATCTCCCTGTTCTAAAAATCCATTTAATATATGGTCCCCAGATAGGGGACGTATCAGATATTAAACTGATAAGAACAGATACTACACTTGATCTTAGCCAAAAGGCCGAGAAGCGATAACCAGAATTGGTTTGGGCCTCGAGTGGCACCCTGGCCTATGCCGGACACATCTTAGGGAGAGAGAGCGAGAGGGAGACAAACCCACGCCTACACAAGACATTTTGTCACCCAAGCCAACCCTTGAAAAGGCTGCTTTGCAGAGCAAAAACAAGAAGAATGGTGCGTTTTGCAGCCGCCGCCCACTGCAATGAATCTGAATAACTCCTCCTTTAGGGCGCAAGCAACTCCCCTCCCCCTTGCAGTCTTTCCAATTCACGATACAAAAAGACGGACAGGACAGGTTGCCTGACTTTCCGTCACTGCCACCCTTTGCCATCCTTACCCGTAGAAAGCCCTTTCATCATCCCCAAACCCTAATCTTTTCCCTTTCCTTCCCAGCCCCCAAACCCTGCCCTCTGTACCTTTCTCACCACCCGCTTCCCTTCTCCTGTCATCCCCCTACCACCCGGGAAAAAAAGAGATTGCCCCCTCCTTCCACTAGCCCACCCTCCCACCCAAAGAACAACTTCTTCTGCGCAGCTTGTTTTCTAGGCAGCAGCGCTATTGTGATGTCATCGGGGGGCATTGTGACAAGCCGCCAGTGTTCCGTCTCTTCATGTTGTGCACAGTTCAAACGGAAAATACATCAACAGGCAGACTACAGAAAAGCTTACTATCAAAGGTTAGAGGGGGGCTTTCTCAGAGGGCTTTTTACAGTTTTTCTATTCCCAATTAGCCGTTTAAGTGTACTTATTGAAAGTAGTAATTCTTTCATAGGCCGCCCTTTCTTAGTATTTGACGTTCCTTATATTGCGGTATGAGGCTTCGCAGTAGGTTGCAAACATTCATCACCCATGACTGTCCCCAATTGAGCTCAGAAGCTCAATGTCTATCATGACCTCTCTTTTAGAATGTCCAAGAGCAAGCAAACTATTCCTCCAGGAGAGGGCGCCAACAGACTACTAAAGAGATCATCATTACTCAAAGAAAACCCCAAAAACCAATGCATGATAGGAATAAACAGGTAACTTTCTTTGGAGTGGAAGCGGAGAGATCGCACCAGATGCCAATTCTAGATCTTATCACACCTGTGGTCACTGCAGCAGCAGGTGAATCCACTTTGTCCAAAAGGGATCTATTCCATTCAATTGCAAATGATCTAGATAAGACAGAGAACTGCAGCACGGGGACATAGCCGAGTTGGTCAGGTTGAGTGGTGATGAGTTTGCTATTTGGATGAATAAAGAAAGTCAAAAGTGTGAAAGATAAAAAACAAAAGGAGGAAGTGTGAAAAGTGAATGGGCCAAATTGAGGTGCATATGAAGACGTATGCTTTCTTCCAATTCATTAAATCGGGCTAATATGAATCAGGTGAATTGAGTTCTGCTTTTGGAAACTGGGTTAAGAAGGGGTGCACCGTTCCTTTAGGTACTGCAATACCAGGTCAATGCGTGGAGTGGACAGAGCAAGCTCTTTTTCCATCTCCCTGTTCTAAAAATCCATTTAATATATGGTCCCCAGATAGGGGACGTATCAGATATTAAACTGATAAGAACAGATACTACACTTGATCTTAGCCAAAAGGCCGAGAAGCGATAACCAGAATTGGTTTGGGCCTCGAGTGGCACCCTGGCCTATGCCGGACACATCTTAGGGAGAGAGAGCGAGAGGGAGACAAACCCACGCCTACACAAGACATTTTGTCACCCAAGCCAACCCTTGAAAAGGCTGCTTTGCAGAGCAAAAACAAGAAGAATGGTGCGTTTTGCAGCCGCCGCCCACTGCAATGAATCTGAATAACTCCTCCTTTAGGGCGCAAGCAACTCCCCTCCCCCTTGCAGTCTTTCCAATTCACGATACAAAAAGACGGACAGGACAGGTTGCCTGACTTTCCGTCACTGCCACCCTTTGCCATCCTTACCCGTAGAAAGCCCTTTCATCATCCCCAAACCCTAATCTTTTCCCTTTCCTTCCCAGCCCCCAAACCCTGCCCTCTGTACCTTTCTCACCACCCGCTTCCCTTCTCCTGTCATCCCCCTACCACCCGGGAAAAAAAGAGATTGCCCCCTCCTTCCACTAGCCCACCCTCCCACCCAAAGAACAACTTCTTCTGCGCAGCTTGTTTTCTAGGCAGCAGCGCTATTGTGATGTCATCGGGGGGCATTGTGACAAGCCGCCAGTGTTCCGTCTCTTCATGTTGTGCACAGTTCAAACGGAAAATACATCAACAGGCAGACTACAGAAAAGCTTACTATCAAAGGTTAGAGGGGGGCTTTCTCAGAGGGCTTTTTACAGTTTTTCTATTCCCAATTAGCCGTTTAAGTGTACTTATTGAAAGTAGTAATTCTTTCATAGGCCGCCCTTTCTTAGTATTTGACGTTCCTTATATTGCGGTATGAGGCTTCGCAGTAGGTTGCAAACATTCATCACCCATGACTGTCCCCAATTGAGCTCAGAAGCTCAATGTCTATCATGACCTCTCTTTTAGAATGTCCAAGAGCAAGCAAACTATTCCTCCAGGAGAGGGCGCCAACAGACTACTAAAGAGATCATCATTACTCAAAGAAAACCCCAAAAACCAATGCATGATAGGAATAAACAGGTAACTTTCTTTGGAGTGGAAGCGGAGAGATCGCACCAGATGCCAATTCTAGATCTTATCACACCTGTGGTCACTGCAGCAGCAGGTGAATCCACTTTGTCCAAAAGGGATCTATTCCATTCAATTGCAAATGATCTAGATAAGACAGAGAACTGCAGCACGGGGACATAGCCGAGTTGGTCAGGTTGAGTGGTGATGAGTTTGCTATTTGGATGAATAAAGAAAGTCAAAAGTGTGAAAGATAAAAAACAAAAGGAGGAAGTGTGAAAAGTGAATGGGCCAAATTGAGGTGCATATGAAGACGTATGCTTTCTTCCAATTCATTAAATCGGGCTAATATGAATCAGGTGAATTGAGTTCTGCTTTTGGAAACTGGGTTAAGAAGGGGTGCACCGTTCCTGGAGGTACTGCAATACCAGGTCAATGCGTGGAGTGGACAGAGCAAGCTCTTTTTCCATCTCCCTGTTCTAAAAATCCATTTAATATATGGTCCCCAGATAGGGGACGTATCAGATATTAAACTGATAAGAACAGATACTACACTTGATCTTAGCCAAAAGGCCGAGAAGCGATAACCAGAATTGGTTTGGGCCTCGAGTGGCACCCTGGCCTATGCCGGACACATCTTAGGGAGAGAGAGCGAGAGGGAGACAAACCCACGCCTACACAAGACATTTTGTCACCCAAGCCAACCCTTGAAAAGGCTGCTTTGCAGAGCAAAAACAAGAAGAATGGTGCGTTTTGCAGCCGCCGCCCACTGCAATGAATCTGAATAACTCCTCCTTTAGGGCGCAAGCAACTCCCCTCCCCCTTGCAGTCTTTCCAATTCACGATACAAAAAGACGGACAGGACAGGTTGCCTGACTTTCCGTCACTGCCACCCTTTGCCATCCTTACCCGTAGAAAGCCCTTTCATCATCCCCAAACCCTAATCTTTTCCCTTTCCTTCCCAGCCCCCAAACCCTGCCCTCTGTACCTTTCTCACCACCCGCTTCCCTTCTCCTGTCATCCCCCTACCACCCGGGAAAAAAAGAGATTGCCCCCTCCTTCCACTAGCCCACCCTCCCACCCAAAGAACAACTTCTTCTGCGCAGCTTGTTTTCTAGGCAGCAGCGCTATTGTGATGTCATCGGGGGGCATTGTGACAAGCCGCCAGTGTTCCGTCTCTTCATGTTGTGCACAGTTCAAACGGAAAATACATCAACAGGCAGACTACAGAAAAGCTTACTATCAAAGGTTAGAGGGGGGCTTTCTCAGAGGGCTTTTTACAGTTTTTCTATTCCCAATTAGCCGTTTAAGTGTACTTATTGAAAGTAGTAATTCTTTCATAGGCCGCCCTTTCTTAGTATTTGACGTTCCTTATATTGCGGTATGAGGCTTCGCAGTAGGTTGCAAACATTCATCACCCATGACTGTCCCCAATTGAGCTCAGAAGCTCAATGTCTATCATGACCTCTCTTTTAGAATGTCCAAGAGCAAGCAAACTATTCCTCCAGGAGAGGGCGCCAACAGACTACTAAAGAGATCATCATTACTCAAAGAAAACCCCAAAAACCAATGCATGATAGGAATAAACAGGTAACTTTCTTTGGAGTGGAAGCGGAGAGATCGCACCAGATGCCAATTCTAGATCTTATCACACCTGTGGTCACTGCAGCAGCAGGTGAATCCACTTTGTCCAAAAGGGATCTATTCCATTCAATTGCAAATGATCTAGATAAGACAGAGAACTGCAGCACGGGGACATAGCCGAGTTGGTCAGGTTGAGTGGTGATGAGTTTGCTATTTGGATGAATAAAGAAAGTCAAAAGTGTGAAAGATAAAAAACAAAAGGAGGAAGTGTGAAAAGTGAATGGGCCAAATTGAGGTGCATATGAAGACGTATGCTTTCTTCCAATTCATTAAATCGGGCTAATATGAATCAGGTGAATTGAGTTCTGCTTTTGGAAACTGGGTTAAGAAGGGGTGCACCGTTCCTGGAGGTACTGCAATACCAGGTCAATGCGTGGAGTGGACAGAGCAAGCTCTTTTTCCATCTCCCTGTTCTAAAAATCCATTTAATATATGGTCCCCAGATAGGGGACGTATCAGATATTAAACTGATAAGAACAGATACTACACTTGATCTTAGCCAAAAGGCCGAGAAGCGATAACCAGAATTGGTTTGGGCCTCGAGTGGCACCCTGGCCTATGCCGGACACATCTTAGGGAGAGAGAGCGAGAGGGAGACAAACCCACGCCTACACAAGACATTTTGTCACCCAAGCCAACCCTTGAAAAGGCTGCTTTGCAGAGCAAAAACAAGAAGAATGGTGCGTTTTGCAGCCGCCGCCCACTGCAATGAATCTGAATAACTCCTCCTTTAGGGCGCAAGCAACTCCCCTCCCCCTTGCAGTCTTTCCAATTCACGATACAAAAAGACGGACAGGACAGGTTGCCTGACTTTCCGTCACTGCCACCCTTTGCCATCCTTACCCGTAGAAAGCCCTTTCATCATCCCCAAACCCTAATCTTTTCCCTTTCCTTCCCAGCCCCCAAACCCTGCCCTCTGTACCTTTCTCACCACCCGCTTCCCTTCTCCTGTCATCCCCCTACCACCCGGGAAAAAAAGAGATTGCCCCCTCCTTCCACTAGCCCACCCTCCCACCCAAAGAACAACTTCTTCTGCGCAGCTTGTTTTCTAGGCAGCAGCGCTATTGTGATGTCATCGGGGGGCATTGTGACAAGCCGCCAGTGTTCCGTCTCTTCATGTTGTGCACAGTTCAAACGGAAAATACATCAACAGGCAGACTACAGAAAAGCTTACTATCAAAGGTTAGAGGGGGGCTTTCTCAGAGGGCTTTTTACAGTTTTTCTATTCCCAATTAGCCGTTTAAGTGTACTTATTGAAAGTAGTAATTCTTTCATAGGCCGCCCTTTCTTAGTATTTGACGTTCCTTATATTGCGGTATGAGGCTTCGCAGTAGGTTGCAAACATTCATCACCCATGACTGTCCCCAATTGAGCTCAGAAGCTCAATGTCTATCATGACCTCTCTTTTAGAATGTCCAAGAGCAAGCAAACTATTCCTCCAGGAGAGGGCGCCAACAGACTACTAAAGAGATCATCATTACTCAAAGAAAACCCCAAAAACCAATGCATGATAGGAATAAACAGGTAACTTTCTTTGGAGTGGAAGCGGAGAGATCGCACCAGATGCCAATTCTAGATCTTATCACACCTGTGGTCACTGCAGCAGCAGGTGAATCCACTTTGTCCAAAAGGGATCTATTCCATTCAATTGCAAATGATCTAGATAAGACAGAGAACTGCAGCACGGGGACATAGCCGAGTTGGTCAGGTTGAGTGGTGATGAGTTTGCTATTTGGATGAATAAAGAAAGTCAAAAGTGTGAAAGATAAAAAACAAAAGGAGGAAGTGTGAAAAGTGAATGGGCCAAATTGAGGTGCATATGAAGACGTATGCTTTCTTCCAATTCATTAAATCGGGCTAATATGAATCAGGTGAATTGAGTTCTGCTTTTGGAAACTGGGTTAAGAAGGGGTGCACCGTTCCTGGAGGTACTGCAATACCAGGTCAATGCGTGGAGTGGACAGAGCAAGCTCTTTTTCCATCTCCCTGTTCTAAAAATCCATTTAATATATGGTCCCCAGATAGGGGACGTATCAGATATTAAACTGATAAGAACAGATACTACACTTGATCTTAGCCAAAAGGCCGAGAAGCGATAACCAGAATTGGTTTGGGCCTCGAGTGGCACCCTGGCCTATGCCGGACACATCTTAGGGAGAGAGAGCGAGAGGGAGACAAACCCACGCCTACACAAGACATTTTGTCACCCAAGCCAACCCTTGAAAAGGCTGCTTTGCAGAGCAAAAACAAGAAGAATGGTGCGTTTTGCAGCCGCCGCCCACTGCAATGAATCTGAATAACTCCTCCTTTAGGGCGCAAGCAACTCCCCTCCCCCTTGCAGTCTTTCCAATTCACGATACAAAAAGACGGACAGGACAGGTTGCCTGACTTTCCGTCACTGCCACCCTTTGCCATCCTTACCCGTAGAAAGCCCTTTCATCATCCCCAAACCCTAATCTTTTCCCTTTCCTTCCCAGCCCCCAAACCCTGCCCTCTGTACCTTTCTCACCACCCGCTTCCCTTCTCCTGTCATCCCCCTACCACCCGGGAAAAAAAGAGATTGCCCCCTCCTTCCACTAGCCCACCCTCCCACCCAAAGAACAACTTCTTCTGCGCAGCTTGTTTTCTAGGCAGCAGCGCTATTGTGATGTCATCGGGGGGCATTGTGACAAGCCGCCAGTGTTCCGTCTCTTCATGTTGTGCACAGTTCAAACGGAAAATACATCAACAGGCAGACTACAGAAAAGCTTACTATCAAAGGTTAGAGGGGGGCTTTCTCAGAGGGCTTTTTACAGTTTTTCTATTCCCAATTAGCCGTTTAAGTGTACTTATTGAAAGTAGTAATTCTTTCATAGGCCGCCCTTTCTTAGTATTTGACGTTCCTTATATTGCGGTATGAGGCTTCGCAGTAGGTTGCAAACATTCATCACCCATGACTGTCCCCAATTGAGCTCAGAAGCTCAATGTCTATCATGACCTCTCTTTTAGAATGTCCAAGAGCAAGCAAACTATTCCTCCAGGAGAGGGCGCCAACAGACTACTAAAGAGATCATCATTACTCAAAGAAAACCCCAAAAACCAATGCATGATAGGAATAAACAGGTAACTTTCTTTGGAGTGGAAGCGGAGAGATCGCACCAGATGCCAATTCTAGATCTTATCACACCTGTGGTCACTGCAGCAGCAGGTGAATCCACTTTGTCCAAAAGGGATCTATTCCATTCAATTGCAAATGATCTAGATAAGACAGAGAACTGCAGCACGGGGACATAGCCGAGTTGGTCAGGTTGAGTGGTGATGAGTTTGCTATTTGGATGAATAAAGAAAGTCAAAAGTGTGAAAGATAAAAAACAAAAGGAGGAAGTGTGAAAAGTGAATGGGCCAAATTGAGGTGCATATGAAGACGTATGCTTTCTTCCAATTCATTAAATCGGGCTAATATGAATCAGGTGAATTGAGTTCTGCTTTTGGAAACTGGGTTAAGAAGGGGTGCACCGTTCCTGGAGGTACTGCAATACCAGGTCAATGCGTGGAGTGGACAGAGCAAGCTCTTTTTCCATCTCCCTGTTCTAAAAATCCATTTAATATATGGTCCCCAGATAGGGGACGTATCAGATATTAAACTGATAAGAACAGATACTACACTTGATCTTAGCCAAAAGGCCGAGAAGCGATAACCAGAATTGGTTTGGGCCTCGAGTGGCACCCTGGCCTATGCCGGACACATCTTAGGGAGAGAGAGCGAGAGGGAGACAAACCCACGCCTACACAAGACATTTTGTCACCCAAGCCAACCCTTGAAAAGGCTGCTTTGCAGAGCAAAAACAAGAAGAATGGTGCGTTTTGCAGCCGCCGCCCACTGCAATGAATCTGAATAACTCCTCCTTTAGGGCGCAAGCAACTCCCCTCCCCCTTGCAGTCTTTCCAATTCACGATACAAAAAGACGGACAGGACAGGTTGCCTGACTTTCCGTCACTGCCACCCTTTGCCATCCTTACCCGTAGAAAGCCCTTTCATCATCCCCAAACCCTAATCTTTTCCCTTTCCTTCCCAGCCCCCAAACCCTGCCCTCTGTACCTTTCTCACCACCCGCTTCCCTTCTCCTGTCATCCCCCTACCACCCGGGAAAAAAAGAGATTGCCCCCTCCTTCCACTAGCCCACCCTCCCACCCAAAGAACAACTTCTTCTGCGCAGCTTGTTTTCTAGGCAGCAGCGCTATTGTGATGTCATCGGGGGGCATTGTGACAAGCCGCCAGTGTTCCGTCTCTTCATGTTGTGCACAGTTCAAACGGAAAATACATCAACAGGCAGACTACAGAAAAGCTTACTATCAAAGGTTAGAGGGGGGCTTTCTCAGAGGGCTTTTTACAGTTTTTCTATTCCCAATTAGCCGTTTAAGTGTACTTATTGAAAGTAGTAATTCTTTCATAGGCCGCCCTTTCTTAGTATTTGACGTTCCTTATATTGCGGTATGAGGCTTCGCAGTAGGTTGCAAACATTCATCACCCATGACTGTCCCCAATTGAGCTCAGAAGCTCAATGTCTATCATGACCTCTCTTTTAGAATGTCCAAGAGCAAGCAAACTATTCCTCCAGGAGAGGGCGCCAACAGACTACTAAAGAGATCATCATTACTCAAAGAAAACCCCAAAAACCAATGCATGATAGGAATAAACAGGTAACTTTCTTTGGAGTGGAAGCGGAGAGATCGCACCAGATGCCAATTCTAGATCTTATCACACCTGTGGTCACTGCAGCAGCAGGTGAATCCACTTTGTCCAAAAGGGATCTATTCCATTCAATTGCAAATGATCTAGATAAGACAGAGAACTGCAGCACGGGGACATAGCCGAGTTGGTCAGGTTGAGTGGTGATGAGTTTGCTATTTGGATGAATAAAGAAAGTCAAAAGTGTGAAAGATAAAAAACAAAAGGAGGAAGTGTGAAAAGTGAATGGGCCAAATTGAGGTGCATATGAAGACGTATGCTTTCTTCCAATTCATTAAATCGGGCTAATATGAATCAGGTGAATTGAGTTCTGCTTTTGGAAACTGGGTTAAGAAGGGGTGCACCGTTCCTGGAGGTACTGCAATACCAGGTCAATGCGTGGAGTGGACAGAGCAAGCTCTTTTTCCATCTCCCTGTTCTAAAAATCCATTTAATATATGGTCCCCAGATAGGGGACGTATCAGATATTAAACTGATAAGAACAGATACTACACTTGATCTTAGCCAAAAGGCCGAGAAGCGATAACCAGAATTGGTTTGGGCCTCGAGTGGCACCCTGGCCTATGCCGGACACATCTTAGGGAGAGAGAGCGAGAGGGAGACAAACCCACGCCTACACAAGACATTTTGTCACCCAAGCCAACCCTTGAAAAGGCTGCTTTGCAGAGCAAAAACAAGAAGAATGGTGCGTTTTGCAGCCGCCGCCCACTGCAATGAATCTGAATAACTCCTCCTTTAGGGCGCAAGCAACTCCCCTCCCCCTTGCAGTCTTTCCAATTCACGATACAAAAAGACGGACAGGACAGGTTGCCTGACTTTCCGTCACTGCCACCCTTTGCCATCCTTACCCGTAGAAAGCCCTTTCATCATCCCCAAACCCTAATCTTTTCCCTTTCCTTCCCAGCCCCCAAACCCTGCCCTCTGTACCTTTCTCACCACCCGCTTCCCTTCTCCTGTCATCCCCCTACCACCCGGGAAAAAAAGAGATTGCCCCCTCCTTCCACTAGCCCACCCTCCCACCCAAAGAACAACTTCTTCTGCGCAGCTTGTTTTCTAGGCAGCAGCGCTATTGTGATGTCATCGGGGGGCATTGTGACAAGCCGCCAGTGTTCCGTCTCTTCATGTTGTGCACAGTTCAAACGGAAAATACATCAACAGGCAGACTACAGAAAAGCTTACTATCAAAGGTTAGAGGGGGGCTTTCTCAGAGGGCTTTTTACAGTTTTTCTATTCCCAATTAGCCGTTTAAGTGTACTTATCGAAAGTAGTAATTCTTTCATAGGCCGCCCTTTCTTAGTATTTGACGTTCCTTATATTGCGGTATGAGGCTTCGCAGTAGGTTGCAAACATTCATCACCCATGACTGTCCCCAATTGAGCTCAGAAGCTCAATGTCTATCATGGCCTCTCTTTTAGAATGTCCAAGAGCAAGCAAACTATTCCTCCAGGAGAGGGCGCCAACAGACTACTAAAGAGATCATCATTACTCAAAGAAAACCCCAAAAACCAATGCATGATAGGAATAAACAGGTAACTTTCTTTGGAGTGGAAGCGGAGAGATCGCACCAGATGCCAATTCTAGATCTTATCACACCTGTGGTCACTGCAGCAGCAGGTGAATCCACTTTGTCCAAAAGGGATCTATTCCATTCAATTGCAAATGATCTAGATAAGACAGAGAACTGCAGCACGGGGACATAGCCGAGTTGGTCAGGTTGAGTGGTGATGAGTTTGCTATTTGGATGAATAAAGAAAGTCAAAAGTGTGAAAGATAAAAAACAAAAGGAGGAAGTGTGAAAAGTGAATGGGCCAAATTGAGGTGCATATGAAGACGTATGCTTTCTTCCAATTCATTAAATCGGGCTAATATGAATCAGGTGAATTGAGTTCTGCTTTTGGAAACTGGGTTAAGAAGGGGTGCACCGTTCCTGGAGGTACTGCAATACCAGGTCAATGCGTGGAGTGGACAGAGCAAGCTCTTTTTCCATCTCCCTGTTCTAAAAATCCATTTAATATATGGTCCCCAGATAGGGGACGTATCAGATATTAAACTGATAAGAACAGATACTACACTTGATCTTAGCCAAAAGGCCGAGAAGCGATAACCAGAATTGGTTTGGGCCTCGAGTGGCACCCTGGCCTATGCCGGACACATCTTAGGGAGAGAGAGCGAGAGGGAGACAAACCCACGCCTACACAAGACATTTTGTCACCCAAGCCAACCCTTGAAAAGGCTGCTTTGCAGAGCAAAAACAAGAAGAATGGTGCGTTTTGCAGCCGCCGCCCACTGCAATGAATCTGAATAACTCCTCCTTTAGGGCGCAAGCAACTCCCCTCCCCCTTGCAGTCTTTCCAATTCACGATACAAAAAGACGGACAGGACAGGTTGCCTGACTTTCCGTCACTGCCACCCTTTGCCATCCTTACCCGTAGAAAGCCCTTTCATCATCCCCAAACCCTAATCTTTTCCCTTTCCTTCCCAGCCCCCAAACCCTGCCCTCTGTACCTTTCTCACCACCCGCTTCCCTTCTCCTGTCATCCCCCTACCACCCGGGAAAAAAAGAGATTGCCCCCTCCTTCCACTAGCCCACCCTCCCACCCAAAGAACAACTTCTTCTGCGCAGCTTGTTTTCTAGGCAGCAGCGCTATTGTGATGTCATCGGGGGGCATTGTGACAAGCCGCCAGTGTTCCGTCTCTTCATGTTGTGCACAGTTCAAACGGAAAATACATCAACAGGCAGACTACAGAAAAGCTTACTATCAAAGGTTAGAGGGGGGCTTTCTCAGAGGGCTTTTTACAGTTTTTCTATTCCCAATTAGCCGTTTAAGTGTACTTATTGAAAGTAGTAATTCTTTCATAGGCCGCCCTTTCTTAGTATTTGACGTTCCTTATATTGCGGTATGAGGCTTCGCAGTAGGTTGCAAACATTCATCACCCATGACTGTCCCCAATTGAGCTCAGAAGCTCAATGTCTATCATGACCTCTCTTTTAGAATGTCCAAGAGCAAGCAAACTATTCCTCCAGGAGAGGGCGCCAACAGACTACTAAAGAGATCATCATTACTCAAAGAAAACCCCAAAAACCAATGCATGATAGGAATAAACAGGTAACTTTCTTTGGAGTGGAAGCGGAGAGATCGCACCAGATGCCAATTCTAGATCTTATCACACCTGTGGTCACTGCAGCAGCAGGTGAATCCACTTTGTCCAAAAGGGATCTATTCCATTCAATTGCAAATGATCTAGATAAGACAGAGAACTGCAGCACGGGGACATAGCCGAGTTGGTCAGGTTGAGTGGTGATGAGTTTGCTATTTGGATGAATAAAGAAAGTCAAAAGTGTGAAAGATAAAAAACAAAAGGAGGAAGTGTGAAAAGTGAATGGGCCAAATTGAGGTGCATATGAAGACGTATGCTTTCTTCCAATTCATTAAATCGGGCTAATATGAATCAGGTGAATTGAGTTCTGCTTTTGGAAACTGGGTTAAGAAGGGGTGCACCGTTCCTGGAGGTACTGCAATACCAGGTCAATGCGTGGAGTGGACAGAGCAAGCTCTTTTTCCATCTCCCTGTTCTAAAAATCCATTTAATATATGGTCCCCAGATAGGGGACGTATCAGATATTAAACTGATAAGAACAGATACTACACTTGATCTTAGCCAAAAGGCCGAGAAGCGATAACCAGAATTGGTTTGGGCCTCGAGTGGCACCCTGGCCTATGCCGGACACATCTTAGGGAGAGAGAGCGAGAGGGAGACAAACCCACGCCTACACAAGACATTTTGTCACCCAAGCCAACCCTTGAAAAGGCTGCTTTGCAGAGCAAAAACAAGAAGAATGGTGCGTTTTGCAGCCGCCGCCCACTGCAATGAATCTGAATAACTCCTCCTTTAGGGCGCAAGCAACTCCCCTCCCCCTTGCAGTCTTTCCAATTCACGATACAAAAAGACGGACAGGACAGGTTGCCTGACTTTCCGTCACTGCCACCCTTTGCCATCCTTACCCGTAGAAAGCCCTTTCATCATCCCCAAACCCTAATCTTTTCCCTTTCCTTCCCAGCCCCCAAACCCTGCCCTCTGTACCTTTCTCACCACCCGCTTCCCTTCTCCTGTCATCCCCCTACCACCCGGGAAAAAAAGAGATTGCCCCCTCCTTCCACTAGCCCACCCTCCCACCCAAAGAACAACTTCTTCTGCGCAGCTTGTTTTCTAGGCAGCAGCGCTATTGTGATGTCATCGGGGGGCATTGTGACAAGCCGCCAGTGTTCCGTCTCTTCATGTTGTGCACAGTTCAAACGGAAAATACATCAACAGGCAGACTACAGAAAAGCTTACTATCAAAGGTTAGAGGGGGGCTTTCTCAGAGGGCTTTTTACAGTTTTTCTATTCCCAATTAGCCGTTTAAGTGTACTTATTGAAAGTAGTAATTCTTTCATAGGCCGCCCTTTCTTAGTATTTGACGTTCCTTATATTGCGGTATGAGGCTTCGCAGTAGGTTGCAAACATTCATCACCCATGACTGTCCCCAATTGAGCTCAGAAGCTCAATGTCTATCATGACCTCTCTTTTAGAATGTCCAAGAGCAAGCAAACTATTCCTCCAGGAGAGGGCGCCAACAGACTACTAAAGAGATCATCATTACTCAAAGAAAACCCCAAAAACCAATGCATGATAGGAATAAACAGGTAACTTTCTTTGGAGTGGAAGCGGAGAGATCGCACCAGATGCCAATTCTAGATCTTATCACACCTGTGGTCACTGCAGCAGCAGGTGAATCCACTTTGTCCAAAAGGGATCTATTCCATTCAATTGCAAATGATCTAGATAAGACAGAGAACTGCAGCACGGGGACATAGCCGAGTTGGTCAGGTTGAGTGGTGATGAGTTTGCTATTTGGATGAATAAAGAAAGTCAAAAGTGTGAAAGATAAAAAACAAAAGGAGGAAGTGTGAAAAGTGAATGGGCCAAATTGAGGTGCATATGAAGACGTATGCTTTCTTCCAATTCATTAAATCGGGCTAATATGAATCAGGTGAATTGAGTTCTGCTTTTGGAAACTGGGTTAAGAAGGGGTGCACCGTTCCTGGAGGTACTGCAATACCAGGTCAATGCGTGGAGTGGACAGAGCAAGCTCTTTTTCCATCTCCCTGTTCTAAAAATCCATTTAATATATGGTCCCCAGATAGGGGACGTATCAGATATTAAACTGATAAGAACAGATACTACACTTGATCTTAGCCAAAAGGCCGAGAAGCGATAACCAGAATTGGTTTGGGCCTCGAGTGGCACCCTGGCCTATGCCGGACACATCTTAGGGAGAGAGAGCGAGAGGGAGACAAACCCACGCCTACACAAGACATTTTGTCACCCAAGCCAACCCTTGAAAAGGCTGCTTTGCAGAGCAAAAACAAGAAGAATGGTGCGTTTTGCAGCCGCCGCCCACTGCAATGAATCTGAATAACTCCTCCTTTAGGGCGCAAGCAACTCCCCTCCCCCTTGCAGTCTTTCCAATTCACGATACAAAAAGACGGACAGGACAGGTTGCCTGACTTTCCGTCACTGCCACCCTTTGCCATCCTTACCCGTAGAAAGCCCTTTCATCATCCCCAAACCCTAATCTTTTCCCTTTCCTTCCCAGCCCCCAAACCCTGCCCTCTGTACCTTTCTCACCACCCGCTTCCCTTCTCCTGTCATCCCCCTACCACCCGGGAAAAAAAGAGATTGCCCCCTCCTTCCACTAGCCCACCCTCCCACCCAAAGAACAACTTCTTCTGCGCAGCTTGTTTTCTAGGCAGCAGCGCTATTGTGATGTCATCGGGGGGCATTGTGACAAGCCGCCAGTGTTCCGTCTCTTCATGTTGTGCACAGTTCAAACGGAAAATACATCAACAGGCAGACTACAGAAAAGCTTACTATCAAAGGTTAGAGGGGGGCTTTCTCAGAGGGCTTTTTACAGTTTTTCTATTCCCAATTAGCCGTTTAAGTGTACTTATTGAAAGTAGTAATTCTTTCATAGGCCGCCCTTTCTTAGTATTTGACGTTCCTTATATTGCGGTATGAGGCTTCGCAGTAGGTTGCAAACATTCATCACCCATGACTGTCCCCAATTGAGCTCAGAAGCTCAATGTCTATCATGACCTCTCTTTTAGAATGTCCAAGAGCAAGCAAACTATTCCTCCAGGAGAGGGCGCCAACAGACTACTAAAGAGATCATCATTACTCAAAGAAAACCCCAAAAACCAATGCATGATAGGAATAAACAGGTAACTTTCTTTGGAGTGGAAGCGGAGAGATCGCACCAGATGCCAATTCTAGATCTTATCACACCTGTGGTCACTGCAGCAGCAGGTGAATCCACTTTGTCCAAAAGGGATCTATTCCATTCAATTGCAAATGATCTAGATAAGACAGAGAACTGCAGCACGGGGACATAGCCGAGTTGGTCAGGTTGAGTGGTGATGAGTTTGCTATTTGGATGAATAAAGAAAGTCAAAAGTGTGAAAGATAAAAAACAAAAGGAGGAAGTGTGAAAAGTGAATGGGCCAAATTGAGGTGCATATGAAGACGTATGCTTTCTTCCAATTCATTAAATCGGGCTAATATGAATCAGGTGAATTGAGTTCTGCTTTTGGAAACTGGGTTAAGAAGGGGTGCACCGTTCCTGGAGGTACTGCAATACCAGGTCAATGCGTGGAGTGGACAGAGCAAGCTCTTTTTCCATCTCCCTGTTCTAAAAATCCATTTAATATATGGTCCCCAGATAGGGGACGTATCAGATATTAAACTGATAAGAACAGATACTACACTTGATCTTAGCCAAAAGGCCGAGAAGCGATAACCAGAATTGGTTTGGGCCTCGAGTGGCACCCTGGCCTATGCCGGACACATCTTAGGGAGAGAGAGCGAGAGGGAGACAAACCCACGCCTACACAAGACATTTTGTCACCCAAGCCAACCCTTGAAAAGGCTGCTTTGCAGAGCAAAAACAAGAAGAATGGTGCGTTTTGCAGCCGCCGCCCACTGCAATGAATCTGAATAACTCCTCCTTTAGGGCGCAAGCAACTCCCCTCCCCCTTGCAGTCTTTCCAATTCACGATACAAAAAGACGGACAGGACAGGTTGCCTGACTTTCCGTCACTGCCACCCTTTGCCATCCTTACCCGTAGAAAGCCCTTTCATCATCCCCAAACCCTAATCTTTTCCCTTTCCTTCCCAGCCCCCAAACCCTGCCCTCTGTACCTTTCTCACCACCCGCTTCCCTTCTCCTGTCATCCCCCTACCACCCGGGAAAAAAAGAGATTGCCCCCTCCTTCCACTAGCCCACCCTCCCACCCAAAGAACAACTTCTTCTGCGCAGCTTGTTTTCTAGGCAGCAGCGCTATTGTGATGTCATCGGGGGGCATTGTGACAAGCCGCCAGTGTTCCGTCTCTTCATGTTGTGCACAGTTCAAACGGAAAATACATCAACAGGCAGACTACAGAAAAGCTTACTATCAAAGGTTAGAGGGGGGCTTTCTCAGAGGGCTTTTTACAGTTTTTCTATTCCCAATTAGCCGTTTAAGTGTACTTATTGAAAGTAGTAATTCTTTCATAGGCCGCCCTTTCTTAGTATTTGACGTTCCTTATATTGCGGTATGAGGCTTCGCAGTAGGTTGCAAACATTCATCACCCATGACTGTCCCCAATTGAGCTCAGAAGCTCAATGTCTATCATGACCTCTCTTTTAGAATGTCCAAGAGCAAGCAAACTATTCCTCCAGGAGAGGGCGCCAACAGACTACTAAAGAGATCATCATTACTCAAAGAAAACCCCAAAAACCAATGCATGATAGGAATAAACAGGTAACTTTCTTTGGAGTGGAAGCGGAGAGATCGCACCAGATGCCAATTCTAGATCTTATCACACCTGTGGTCACTGCAGCAGCAGGTGAATCCACTTTGTCCAAAAGGGATCTATTCCATTCAATTGCAAATGATCTAGATAAGACAGAGAACTGCAGCACGGGGACATAGCCGAGTTGGTCAGGTTGAGTGGTGATGAGTTTGCTATTTGGATGAATAAAGAAAGTCAAAAGTGTGAAAGATAAAAAACAAAAGGAGGAAGTGTGAAAAGTGAATGGGCCAAATTGAGGTGCATATGAAGACGTATGCTTTCTTCCAATTCATTAAATCGGGCTAATATGAATCAGGTGAATTGAGTTCTGCTTTTGGAAACTGGGTTAAGAAGGGGTGCACCGTTCCTGGAGGTACTGCAATACCAGGTCAATGCGTGGAGTGGACAGAGCAAGCTCTTTTTCCATCTCCCTGTTCTAAAAATCCATTTAATATATGGTCCCCAGATAGGGGACGTATCAGATATTAAACTGATAAGAACAGATACTACACTTGATCTTAGCCAAAAGGCCGAGAAGCGATAACCAGAATTGGTTTGGGCCTCGAGTGGCACCCTGGCCTATGCCGGACACATCTTAGGGAGAGAGAGCGAGAGGGAGACAAACCCACGCCTACACAAGACATTTTGTCACCCAAGCCAACCCTTGAAAAGGCTGCTTTGCAGAGCAAAAACAAGAAGAATGGTGCGTTTTGCAGCCGCCGCCCACTGCAATGAATCTGAATAACTCCTCCTTTAGGGCGCAAGCAACTCCCCTCCCCCTTGCAGTCTTTCCAATTCACGATACAAAAAGACGGACAGGACAGGTTGCCTGACTTTCCGTCACTGCCACCCTTTGCCATCCTTACCCGTAGAAAGCCCTTTCATCATCCCCAAACCCTAATCTTTTCCCTTTCCTTCCCAGCCCCCAAACCCTGCCCTCTGTACCTTTCTCACCACCCGCTTCCCTTCTCCTGTCATCCCCCTACCACCCGGGAAAAAAAGAGATTGCCCCCTCCTTCCACTAGCCCACCCTCCCACCCAAAGAACAACTTCTTCTGCGCAGCTTGTTTTCTAGGCAGCAGCGCTATTGTGATGTCATCGGGGGGCATTGTGACAAGCCGCCAGTGTTCCGTCTCTTCATGTTGTGCACAGTTCAAACGGAAAATACATCAACAGGCAGACTACAGAAAAGCTTACTATCAAAGGTTAGAGGGGGGCTTTCTCAGAGGGCTTTTTACAGTTTTTCTATTCCCAATTAGCCGTTTAAGTGTACTTATTGAAAGTAGTAATTCTTTCATAGGCCGCCCTTTCTTAGTATTTGACGTTCCTTATATTGCGGTATGAGGCTTCGCAGTAGGTTGCAAACATTCATCACCCATGACTGTCCCCAATTGAGCTCAGAAGCTCAATGTCTATCATGACCTCTCTTTTAGAATGTCCAAGAGCAAGCAAACTATTCCTCCAGGAGAGGGCGCCAACAGACTACTAAAGAGATCATCATTACTCAAAGAAAACCCCAAAAACCAATGCATGATAGGAATAAACAGGTAACTTTCTTTGGAGTGGAAGCGGAGAGATCGCACCAGATGCCAATTCTAGATCTTATCACACCTGTGGTCACTGCAGCAGCAGGTGAATCCACTTTGTCCAAAAGGGATCTATTCCATTCAATTGCAAATGATCTAGATAAGACAGAGAACTGCAGCACGGGGACATAGCCGAGTTGGTCAGGTTGAGTGGTGATGAGTTTGCTATTTGGATGAATAAAGAAAGTCAAAAGTGTGAAAGATAAAAAACAAAAGGAGGAAGTGTGAAAAGTGAATGGGCCAAATTGAGGTGCATATGAAGACGTATGCTTTCTTCCAATTCATTAAATCGGGCTAATATGAATCAGGTGAATTGAGTTCTGCTTTTGGAAACTGGGTTAAGAAGGGGTGCACCGTTCCTGGAGGTACTGCAATACCAGGTCAATGCGTGGAGTGGACAGAGCAAGCTCTTTTTCCATCTCCCTGTTCTAAAAATCCATTTAATATATGGTCCCCAGATAGGGGACGTATCAGATATTAAACTGATAAGAACAGATTTTTGATTTAACAGCATCTTTATTATCATGCACTACTCACAAAAAGGTAACAAACCGTGTACAGTGCCGCAGCCCCGTACACACAGAACTATACAATCCTTCTTACATAGCCATAGAGTACGACGCACTAAACTATACATCACACTCCTATGCTTATCCATAACACTCAAGCTGAAAGAAAAAGTTAGACAATAAATAACGACGAACCGGCGATTGGGGGATGGGGGTAGGGGAAAAGGGGGATAGGGTGGGGAAATCACAGGCCCGAAGCTTTATTGAAAGACGCACATAACGGGAAAAGGAGGGAGGGGGCATGGAAGAGGTCTAAACCTCCTCCTCGGCGCTGTCGTCCGGACTGTCCATGATGGAATAGTCTCTGAGCAGGCTGTGGATCAGCCTGCGGCAATCCTGGATAGACATCCTCTCCCTCTTCAAGATGAGCCGGTTCCTGGCGACCCAAATAGCGTCCTTAAAGCAGTTCATAAGGCGCCAAGCCTCCTGGATGGCTCCAACGGTGTGAGTCCCAGGGAAGAGTCCATAAAGTACGGAATGGTACGATAGGCTCCCTCTGGGGACGGAGTTCCTCAGGTCATCCTCCAGGGCAACCAACAGGCGCTGTGCGAAACGGCAGTCCCAAAAGGCGTGCAGCGATGTTTCCTCCACGAAGGGGCACCTTGGGCAGTACCGGGTTTTGCACAGGTTCCGGGCGTGCATGAATGACCGGACGGGCAGTCCGCCCTGTATCGCCATCCATGACAAGTCCTTGTGCCCGTTGGTCAATCCAGCCGATGACACGTTTGTCCAAACAGTCTCCAGTGTGTCGTGATGAAGTCCTGGAATGTTCTCCATTTCGTCCTTGGCTCTGATGAGTTTGTGGATAGTCTTTGGCTTCCACAAATCAGGCTTGAGTCCCTCCAGTTGGTGTTCCCTCACAAACCGAACCACGTCTCCGTAGAACCATGGCGCCGTCCAGTTGTAGGGGAAGGAGCTGTCCCACTTGTCCCAGCCTAACCGTCTCCAAAGGGGGAGCAGGAAGAAGCGAGACATGGACCCACCCGCGGAACCTCTCTTGACTCGCAGAGTTCGGCGAACGCAGTCACATACGAAGGAGGATCGCAGGAGGGTGGGGATATCGGGTACGCCCTTCCCACCCTTGCGAGGATCCTTGTACATGATGCTCCGCTTTACTCTGTCCATCTTGGATCCCCAGACAAAACGAAACACCGTCCTGGTAATGGCCCTGCACACGGTGGCAAGGGGGGGCCAGGCCTGGGCCGTGTACTGCAGCACGGGCAGTACCTCGTTACGCAGGACCAGTGCTTTGCCCTCACAGGTGAGGCGTCTGAGGCTCCACAGACCGATCCGTTGGGTGATCTTGGTCAAGCGTTCCTCCCAGGACTTGAGGGCTGCTCCTTCCTTCCCGAACCAGACTCCAAGAACCTTGATGAAATCCGGCTGGATGCTGAAAGGGAAGGGGGTGGAAGAGGCCGGCTGCCAGTCCCCGAAGAGCATGGCTTCCGACTTCCCGCAGTTGACTTTGGCTCCCGAAGCCCGTCCGAAGGTCTCACAGGTCTGGACGAGGGTGTCGACTGAGCGCCGGTCCGCGCAGAAGACGGTCACGTCGTCCATGTAGAGCGAGCACTTGACCTCGAAGCGTTCTGGTCCTGGTGCGGTGATCCCTCTGATCTCTCCATTCCGCCGGATAGCCTCTGCAAAGAGTTCTATAACACAAACAAAAAGAAGAGGTGACAGAGGACAGCCTTGTCTGACCCCTGAGAGGACCGGGAAGGGGTCAGTCTTCCAGCCGTTCACCAACACCGAGCTGTGAATATCAAAATACATTAGTTGGACATACAAGCAAAACATGTTACCCAAACCTAACCTGTGCAGAGCTTTGCCCAGGAACTCATGGGAAACACGGTCGAAGGCCTTTTCCTGATCCAACGAGATCAGGGCTGCGTGCACCCGGCGGGCTTTGATGTACTCGACCGTGTCCCGCATGAGAGCCAGGCTGTCTGCGATGCGACGTCCGGGGATGCCGCAGGTCTGATCCGGGTGGATGATCCGTCCGATAACAGTCTTCAATCTCGTTGCCATCGTCTTGGCCAGGATCTTGTAGTCGACGTTCAGAAGGGTGATGGGACGCCAATTCTTCAGGTCGCACCTCTCTCCTTTACGCTTGTACAGGATCGTGACCATTCCTTCCCTCAGAGATGGAGGCATTCTGCCCTCCACCACCATCTCCTCATACAGCCCTAACAGGTCCGGACAGATTAGGTCTCCCAGCACTACATAGAGCTCTGCTGGGAGGCCGTCACTGCCCGGTGTCCTGCCAGAACTAAAGGATTTGGCGGCCGAGAGCAGCTCGTCCACCGTCAGAGGAACATCCATGGCCGCCGCGTCTGCAGGGTCAAGATGGTTAGTGATACCTGACAGGAACTTATCGGCGGCCTCGGGGTCAGTAGTCTTGCGGGCGTAGAGTTCGCTGTAGAAGTCGCTGACGACCTTCATCACGTTCTCTTTCCCGCGTCGCATGTTTCCACTCTCGTCTCGTAGTTCATTCATGGGCGTGTGACCGGCGTGGAGTTTCCTGAAAAAGAACGAGTTACATTTCTCACCCTTCTCCAGGTTCTCCACTTTGGAACGGAAGACAATTCGCTCGGACTCCTCCTCGAAGTGCCTTTTCAGGCTCCTCTTAGTCTCCTCCAGCTCCTCTCTCACGTCCCAGCCGCATCGAAGAAGGTCCTGCAGGGAACGCAGCTCACGCTGGAGTCTCCTGAAGTCCCTCCTCTTCAGACACGCCTGTTGTTGACTCTTTGCCTGAAAGAAGAAACGGAACTCGAGTTTAACGTATTCCCACCAGTCAGAAACAGACTGGAAGCCCGCCTTGTAGGCCCGCCACGTGGAGTAGGCAGCTCTAAGCTCCTCCAGAATCTCACCCTTTTCCAGCAGAGAGCAGTTCAGCTTCCAGGAGCCCGGGCCAATGGGGAAGCCATGGCCCAGCACACCTTGAAAGTGAATGGCTCTGTGGTCAGAGAAGAAGCAGGGGACCATCGAGTGCCCACTCCGCCCAACCGCCCGAGAGGTAAACACAAAGTCAATCCTGGAACGCAGCGAGCCATCGGATCGGCACCATGAATAGTTCACGGATCCGTGTCCGATGGAGCCAACCACGTCCACAAGAGAGGCTTCGGTCACCATCTCAATGAGCAGTTTGGATGTGACGTCCAACTTGGCAGCCGTTCCAGAACTGCGTCCATCCTCCTCAATCGGGCAGTTGAAATCCCCGGCCATCACTACCGTCCTGGCGGTAGCGAGCTGAGGGCGCAGGGCTTGGAGGAGCTCCAGTCGATCGCTCTTCACAGGAGAAGCATACACATTGATGAACCTGACAGGTTCTCCCGCCCAGGTGCCATCCACGAGCAGTAACCTGCCGCAGACGATTTCCTGAACAGAGTCCAATGTGAAGGCGCTTCCCCTGATCAGCACGGCGACCCCCGCGGACCTACAGTCGCCCCCGCCAGACCAGTAGGATGGGCCATGGGTCCACTCCCTGGCCAGATGGTTGAAGGACCTAGAGGAGGGAAGGGAGCATTCCTGCAGGAAAAATACATCACTAGACTGAGTGTTAAGGAACGCAAAAATTGTCTGTCGTCGGAACTTGTCTCTGATGCTCCTAACATTAATGGAAAAGATGTTAATGTTAGCAGTCATTGGAGGAAAGAGAAAGTTAGAGCAGGCGGTGTGCCTTAGTTACCACTCCGGTCGGGCGGTTCTTCCTCTTTGGCACCTGCTGGTAAGGGTATCTCCAGCAGACCCTCTTCTGCTAGCTGATCAAGCAGGGATGGTGCCTCAGTGGCTTCCGACTCCTCCATTTCTTCTTCGGCCACAAGGGACTCCACCATCTGCTCCAACACGTCCGGTTCTGGGAGGAGGCCATCCTCCTCTTCCTGGGGTGGATTGGGGTCCACAATGAACAGCTTGGAAGGTTCTGCGACAGGACTATCTTCCACCTTCCTTTTCCTTTGGCCTGTACCTGAGGAGACAAGAGCTGGAAAATCCTCCTCGGTGAAAAGTGCAAGAGTGCTGAGGCCCTCTGCTCTCATGGTCTGGGGAGGGAGAGTGGGCTTTGGGGGGGGGGTGAGGAGACCAACTGAGGAGTAGGGAAATGAGGTGGAGGTGGTGGAATCCTCAGTAGGGTTGGCCGGGGGGGGAGGGGTTTGGACAGGGGTGACAGGGGGGGGGACCAGGGAGGGGGCAACAGTTTTCTTACCCTTCTTTTCCCTGGACTCCGTGGCTGCTGGGGCATCGGCTGGAGCCACGGTCGCTGGGTTCTTGGCCGCCTTGTCCTTGGCCTCTGTGGCCTTGGTCGTAGCTGCCTTGGTCGACGAAGCTGTGACTACCCGATACTGGGTCGCCGCGGCAACCCTTGCCCAGGATTTCTCCCGCTGTGGGCAGTCCTTGTAAAGGTGGTCCGCCTGTCCACATAGGTTGCAAGTCTTCTTCTTTGGGCAGTCCTTGGAGCTGTGTCCTGTCACCCGGCAAACCCTGCAGGCGTCCTCCTTGCAGGTCTTCATCGAATGCCCTTTCCCGCCACATTTCCTGCAGTTGTGTGGCATGTCCGGGTAGTAGATGAGACCAAAGGAGTTTCCCAGAGAGAATGTCGGGGGCAGGTGCTGGAGACCATCCTCGGATGCTGGTTCCCTGTAGAGTCGAACGGTTACTGACCACTTACCCGTCCAGAATCCGTTGCCGTTAAGGATGTGGGATGGCTCCCTCACCACTGTGCAGAGACGTCCCAGGAACGTGGAGATGTCTCTTCCTGGGGTGTGCGGGTTCCGCATGGAGACCGTGATCCTCTTCTCATCCCTCTGTATAGGACAGGATCCTAAAAAAGAATGAAAAGGGGAGTCCGGCATCGCTGCGTTCATCGCCTCCCAGTATCTCCTGCAGGCATTCACCGTGGCAAAGGTTACCAGAAAAATGCCAGTCATGAAGGTCTGGACACTCAGGGTTTCCGCCCTGGAGAAGCCCTGATCCAGAATCATCTTCTTGCAGAACACGTCGCTGGACATGTCCGGCAACCTACCATCCACCGCCTTCAGCTTCAGGGCGACCGTCTGCCGCATCCAAGGCTCCAGGGTTGGAGCCTTTTCAGGCGGCGTCCGGGCTCCCTCCGGCTGGCTGGCGTCGGAGGTAGGGGCCTCTTGGGCCGAAGAAGCCTCTGGATGAGCCTTCCTGGAGGTCCCTGGGTCCTGAGCCTTCTTGGCTGCCTTCTCTGGCTTGCTTGCCATGGCTGGTTCCTGCTTGAGTTCCCGGAGCTGGATCTTGGATTCTTCTCCGGGTGTCTTCTCCCGCTGTGTTCCTCCTCGAAGTTCCTCTGGTCTCCCCAAGTCTTCTCCGAGCCTTCGTCTTCTTGCTTCTTTCTGCCAAGCTCTTCTTCCGTCCGATCTCCCTCTTTCGGTCTCGGCTGGGCTTCGGAGCTTGTCTCCCTGATCGTATCTCGTCAAGTGTAGCTAGCTCAGTTTGTTCTGATAAGAACAGATACTACACTTGATCTTAGCCAAAAGGCCGAGAAGCGATAACCAGAATTGGTTTGGGCCTCGAGTGGCACCCTGGCCTATGCCGGACACATCTTAGGGAGAGAGAGCGAGAGGGAGACAAACCCACGCCTACACAAGACATTTTGTCACCCAAGCCAACCCTTGAAAAGGCTGCTTTGCAGAGCAAAAACAAGAAGAATGGTGCGTTTTGCAGCCGCCGCCCACTGCAATGAATCTGAATAACTCCTCCTTTAGGGCGCAAGCAACTCCCCTCCCCCTTGCAGTCTTTCCAATTCACGATACAAAAAGACGGACAGGACAGGTTGCCTGACTTTCCGTCACTGCCACCCTTTGCCATCCTTACCCGTAGAAAGCCCTTTCATCATCCCCAAACCCTAATCTTTTCCCTTTCCTTCCCAGCCCCCAAACCCTGCCCTCTGTACCTTTCTCACCACCCGCTTCCCTTCTCCTGTCATCCCCCTACCACCCGGGAAAAAAAGAGATTGCCCCCTCCTTCCACTAGCCCACCCTCCCACCCAAAGAACAACTTCTTCTGCGCAGCTTGTTTTCTAGGCAGCAGCGCTATTGTGATGTCATCGGGGGGCATTGTGACAAGCCGCCAGTGTTCCGTCTCTTCATGTTGTGCACAGTTCAAACGGAAAATACATCAACAGGCAGACTACAGAAAAGCTTACTATCAAAGGTTAGAGGGGGGCTTTCTCAGAGGGCTTTTTACAGTTTTTCTATTCCCAATTAGCCGTTTAAGTGTACTTATTGAAAGTAGTAATTCTTTCATAGGCCGCCCTTTCTTAGTATTTGACGTTCCTTATATTGCGGTATGAGGCTTCGCAGTAGGTTGCAAACATTCATCACCCATGACTGTCCCCAATTGAGCTCAGAAGCTCAATGTCTATCATGACCTCTCTTTTAGAATGTCCAAGAGCAAGCAAACTATTCCTCCAGGAGAGGGCGCCAACAGACTACTAAAGAGATCATCATTACTCAAAGAAAACCCCAAAAACCAATGCATGATAGGAATAAACAGGTAACTTTCTTTGGAGTGGAAGCGGAGAGATCGCACCAGATGCCAATTCTAGATCTTATCACACCTGTGGTCACTGCAGCAGCAGGTGAATCCACTTTGTCCAAAAGGGATCTATTCCATTCAATTGCAAATGATCTAGATAAGACAGAGAACTGCAGCACGGGGACATAGCCGAGTTGGTCAGGTTGAGTGGTGATGAGTTTGCTATTTGGATGAATAAAGAAAGTCAAAAGTGTGAAAGATAAAAAACAAAAGGAGGAAGTGTGAAAAGTGAATGGGCCAAATTGAGGTGCATATGAAGACGTATGCTTTCTTCCAATTCATTAAATCGGGCTAATATGAATCAGGTGAATTGAGTTCTGCTTTTGGAAACTGGGTTAAGAAGGGGTGCACCGTTCCTGGAGGTACTGCAATACCAGGTCAATGCGTGGAGTGGACAGAGCAAGCTCTTTTTCCATCTCCCTGTTCTAAAAATCCATTTAATATATGGTCCCCAGATAGGGGACGTATCAGATATTAAACTGATAAGAACAGATACTACACTTGATCTTAGCCAAAAGGCCGAGAAGCGATAACCAGAATTGGTTTGGGCCTCGAGTGGCACCCTGGCCTATGCCGGACACATCTTAGGGAGAGAGAGCGAGAGGGAGACAAACCCACGCCTACACAAGACATTTTGTCACCCAAGCCAACCCTTGAAAAGGCTGCTTTGCAGAGCAAAAACAAGAAGAATGGTGCGTTTTGCAGCCGCCGCCCACTGCAATGAATCTGAATAACTCCTCCTTTAGGGCGCAAGCAACTCCCCTCCCCCTTGCAGTCTTTCCAATTCACGATACAAAAAGACGGACAGGACAGGTTGCCTGACTTTCCGTCACTGCCACCCTTTGCCATCCTTACCCGTAGAAAGCCCTTTCATCATCCCCAAACCCTAATCTTTTCCCTTTCCTTCCCAGCCCCCAAACCCTGCCCTCTGTACCTTTCTCACCACCCGCTTCCCTTCTCCTGTCATCCCCCTACCACCCGGGAAAAAAAGAGATTGCCCCCTCCTTCCACTAGCCCACCCTCCCACCCAAAGAACAACTTCTTCTGCGCAGCTTGTTTTCTAGGCAGCAGCGCTATTGTGATGTCATCGGGGGGCATTGTGACAAGCCGCCAGTGTTCCGTCTCTTCATGTTGTGCACAGTTCAAACGGAAAATACATCAACAGGCAGACTACAGAAAAGCTTACTATCAAAGGTTAGAGGGGGGCTTTCTCAGAGGGCTTTTTACAGTTTTTCTATTCCCAATTAGCCGTTTAAGTGTACTTATTGAAAGTAGTAATTCTTTCATAGGCCGCCCTTTCTTAGTATTTGACGTTCCTTATATTGCGGTATGAGGCTTCGCAGTAGGTTGCAAACATTCATCACCCATGACTGTCCCCAATTGAGCTCAGAAGCTCAATGTCTATCATGACCTCTCTTTTAGAATGTCCAAGAGCAAGCAAACTATTCCTCCAGGAGAGGGCGCCAACAGACTACTAAAGAGATCATCATTACTCAAAGAAAACCCCAAAAACCAATGCATGATAGGAATAAACAGGTAACTTTCTTTGGAGTGGAAGCGGAGAGATCGCACCAGATGCCAATTCTAGATCTTATCACACCTGTGGTCACTGCAGCAGCAGGTGAATCCACTTTGTCCAAAAGGGATCTATTCCATTCAATTGCAAATGATCTAGATAAGACAGAGAACTGCAGCACGGGGACATAGCCGAGTTGGTCAGGTTGAGTGGTGATGAGTTTGCTATTTGGATGAATAAAGAAAGTCAAAAGTGTGAAAGATAAAAAACAAAAGGAGGAAGTGTGAAAAGTGAATGGGCCAAATTGAGGTGCATATGAAGACGTATGCTTTCTTCCAATTCATTAAATCGGGCTAATATGAATCAGGTGAATTGAGTTCTGCTTTTGGAAACTGGGTTAAGAAGGGGTGCACCGTTCCTGGAGGTACTGCAATACCAGGTCAATGCGTGGAGTGGACAGAGCAAGCTCTTTTTCCATCTCCCTGTTCTAAAAATCCATTTAATATATGGTCCCCAGATAGGGGACGTATCAGATATTAAACTGATAAGAACAGATACTACACTTGATCTTAGCCAAAAGGCCGAGAAGCGATAACCAGAATTGGTTTGGGCCTCGAGTGGCACCCTGGCCTATGCCGGACACATCTTAGGGAGAGAGAGCGAGAGGGAGACAAACCCACGCCTACACAAGACATTTTGTCACCCAAGCCAACCCTTGAAAAGGCTGCTTTGCAGAGCAAAAACAAGAAGAATGGTGCGTTTTGCAGCCGCCGCCCACTGCAATGAATCTGAATAACTCCTCCTTTAGGGCGCAAGCAACTCCCCTCCCCCTTGCAGTCTTTCCAATTCACGATACAAAAAGACGGACAGGACAGGTTGCCTGACTTTCCGTCACTGCCACCCTTTGCCATCCTTACCCGTAGAAAGCCCTTTCATCATCCCCAAACCCTAATCTTTTCCCTTTCCTTCCCAGCCCCCAAACCCTGCCCTCTGTACCTTTCTCACCACCCGCTTCCCTTCTCCTGTCATCCCCCTACCACCCGGGAAAAAAAGAGATTGCCCCCTCCTTCCACTAGCCCACCCTCCCACCCAAAGAACAACTTCTTCTGCGCAGCTTGTTTTCTAGGCAGCAGCGCTATTGTGATGTCATCGGGGGGCATTGTGACAAGCCGCCAGTGTTCCGTCTCTTCATGTTGTGCACAGTTCAAACGGAAAATACATCAACAGGCAGACTACAGAAAAGCTTACTATCAAAGGTTAGAGGGGGGCTTTCTCAGAGGGCTTTTTACAGTTTTTCTATTCCCAATTAGCCGTTTAAGTGTACTTATTGAAAGTAGTAATTCTTTCATAGGCCGCCCTTTCTTAGTATTTGACGTTCCTTATATTGCGGTATGAGGCTTCGCAGTAGGTTGCAAACATTCATCACCCATGACTGTCCCCAATTGAGCTCAGAAGCTCAATGTCTATCATGACCTCTCTTTTAGAATGTCCAAGAGCAAGCAAACTATTCCTCCAGGAGAGGGCGCCAACAGACTACTAAAGAGATCATCATTACTCAAAGAAAACCCCAAAAACCAATGCATGATAGGAATAAACAGGTAACTTTCTTTGGAGTGGAAGCGGAGAGATCGCACCAGATGCCAATTCTAGATCTTATCACACCTGTGGTCACTGCAGCAGCAGGTGAATCCACTTTGTCCAAAAGGGATCTATTCCATTCAATTGCAAATGATCTAGATAAGACAGAGAACTGCAGCACGGGGACATAGCCGAGTTGGTCAGGTTGAGTGGTGATGAGTTTGCTATTTGGATGAATAAAGAAAGTCAAAAGTGTGAAAGATAAAAAACAAAAGGAGGAAGTGTGAAAAGTGAATGGGCCAAATTGAGGTGCATATGAAGACGTATGCTTTCTTCCAATTCATTAAATCGGGCTAATATGAATCAGGTGAATTGAGTTCTGCTTTTGGAAACTGGGTTAAGAAGGGGTGCACCGTTCCTGGAGGTACTGCAATACCAGGTCAATGCGTGGAGTGGACAGAGCAAGCTCTTTTTCCATCTCCCTGTTCTAAAAATCCATTTAATATATGGTCCCCAGATAGGGGACGTATCAGATATTAAACTGATAAGAACAGATACTACACTTGATCTTAGCCAAAAGGCCGAGAAGCGATAACCAGAATTGGTTTGGGCCTCGAGTGGCACCCTGGCCTATGCCGGACACATCTTAGGGAGAGAGAGCGAGAGGGAGACAAACCCACGCCTACACAAGACATTTTGTCACCCAAGCCAACCCTTGAAAAGGCTGCTTTGCAGAGCAAAAACAAGAAGAATGGTGCGTTTTGCAGCCGCCGCCCACTGCAATGAATCTGAATAACTCCTCCTTTAGGGCGCAAGCAACTCCCCTCCCCCTTGCAGTCTTTCCAATTCACGATACAAAAAGACGGACAGGACAGGTTGCCTGACTTTCCGTCACTGCCACCCTTTGCCATCCTTACCCGTAGAAAGCCCTTTCATCATCCCCAAACCCTAATCTTTTCCCTTTCCTTCCCAGCCCCCAAACCCTGCCCTCTGTACCTTTCTCACCACCCGCTTCCCTTCTCCTGTCATCCCCCTACCACCCGGGAAAAAAAGAGATTGCCCCCTCCTTCCACTAGCCCACCCTCCCACCCAAAGAACAACTTCTTCTGCGCAGCTTGTTTTCTAGGCAGCAGCGCTATTGTGATGTCATCGGGGGGCATTGTGACAAGCCGCCAGTGTTCCGTCTCTTCATGTTGTGCACAGTTCAAACGGAAAATACATCAACAGGCAGACTACAGAAAAGCTTACTATCAAAGGTTAGAGGGGGGCTTTCTCAGAGGGCTTTTTACAGTTTTTCTATTCCCAATTAGCCGTTTAAGTGTACTTATTGAAAGTAGTAATTCTTTCATAGGCCGCCCTTTCTTAGTATTTGACGTTCCTTATATTGCGGTATGAGGCTTCGCAGTAGGTTGCAAACATTCATCACCCATGACTGTCCCCAATTGAGCTCAGAAGCTCAATGTCTATCATGACCTCTCTTTTAGAATGTCCAAGAGCAAGCAAACTATTCCTCCAGGAGAGGGCGCCAACAGACTACTAAAGAGATCATCATTACTCAAAGAAAACCCCAAAAACCAATGCATGATAGGAATAAACAGGTAACTTTCTTTGGAGTGGAAGCGGAGAGATCGCACCAGATGCCAATTCTAGATCTTATCACACCTGTGGTCACTGCAGCAGCAGGTGAATCCACTTTGTCCAAAAGGGATCTATTCCATTCAATTGCAAATGATCTAGATAAGACAGAGAACTGCAGCACGGGGACATAGCCGAGTTGGTCAGGTTGAGTGGTGATGAGTTTGCTATTTGGATGAATAAAGAAAGTCAAAAGTGTGAAAGATAAAAAACAAAAGGAGGAAGTGTGAAAAGTGAATGGGCCAAATTGAGGTGCATATGAAGACGTATGCTTTCTTCCAATTCATTAAATCGGGCTAATATGAATCAGGTGAATTGAGTTCTGCTTTTGGAAACTGGGTTAAGAAGGGGTGCACCGTTCCTGGAGGTACTGCAATACCAGGTCAATGCGTGGAGTGGACAGAGCAAGCTCTTTTTCCATCTCCCTGTTCTAAAAATCCATTTAATATATGGTCCCCAGATAGGGGACGTATCAGATATTAAACTGATAAGAACAGATTTTTGATTTAATGAAGCTTTCCAAAGCACCGCAAAAAATGCATGACCGAAGTCACACCAAAAACAGTGCAAAGGCTAGGATTCGTGTGGACCCCTCCGTGAGGAGAGGGTCCCCAAAAATCAACCCCGTCCCTCCGAGCCAGAAGGCCACAGCAAGGGTCAGGGATCTTCGGTGCTCCCCCAAGCCGAAGCCTGGTTGAGCCTTGTCGTTGCTCCCAGCGTCCACCCAGGCATCTTACCCAAGTGGAGTAGAGAGCTACTAGTTGTTGGTTTCGCAGCTGAAACTGCCCGGACCGTCAACCGGTGTTGGTTTCTCAGCCCAAGGCTAACCGGACCTCCAACCGGGTGTTGGTTTCTCAGCCGAAGCTGACCCGGACCTCCAACCGGGTGTTGGTTTCTCAGCCGAAGCTGACCCGGACCTCCAACCGGGTGTTGGTTTCTCAGCCGAAGCTGACCCGGACCTCCAACCGGGTGTTGGTTTCTCAGCCCAAAGCTGAACGGACCTCCGACCATGATTATAAAAATTTCCCTTCCTAGCCAGAAGGCCGGGATAGAGCAATATGCTCAGAAAGTATGAAAGGGCAAGGTACGGTGTGCTACAGAGCCCAAGGCTTGCCGGGGTCCAAAGCCAGCAAGCTCAGACTCACTCCAGGGTCGTCAATCCTGGGGCACATTGCACCATAGCCCCCACACTTACTCAGTCTAATAGCCTCGATCCTGGTAGGGCCATGGTTTCCTCTAGATGGATATACTATCCTCCCAAAGTACTAACAAGCGCAACCTTCCAGTGTGCATTGCATCATTGTACTAAGGTGGCCGGAGCCTTAAACCACCTTTTCGAACGATACTACACTTGATCTTAGCCAAAAGGCCGAGAAGCGATAACCAGAATTGGTTTGGGCCTCGAGTGGCACCCTGGCCTATGCCGGACACATCTTAGGGAGAGAGAGCGAGAGGGAGACAAACCCACGCCTACACAAGACATTTTGTCACCCAAGCCAACCCTTGAAAAGGCTGCTTTGCAGAGCAAAAACAAGAAGAATGGTGCGTTTTGCAGCCGCCGCCCACTGCAATGAATCTGAATAACTCCTCCTTTAGGGCGCAAGCAACTCCCCTCCCCCTTGCAGTCTTTCCAATTCACGATACAAAAAGACGGACAGGACAGGTTGCCTGACTTTCCGTCACTGCCACCCTTTGCCATCCTTACCCGTAGAAAGCCCTTTCATCATCCCCAAACCCTAATCTTTTCCCTTTCCTTCCCAGCCCCCAAACCCTGCCCTCTGTACCTTTCTCACCACCCGCTTCCCTTCTCCTGTCATCCCCCTACCACCCGGGAAAAAAAGAGATTGCCCCCTCCTTCCACTAGCCCACCCTCCCACCCAAAGAACAACTTCTTCTGCGCAGCTTGTTTTCTAGGCAGCAGCGCTATTGTGATGTCATCGGGGGGCATTGTGACAAGCCGCCAGTGTTCCGTCTCTTCATGTTGTGCACAGTTCAAACGGAAAATACATCAACAGGCAGACTACAGAAAAGCTTACTATCAAAGGTTAGAGGGGGGCTTTCTCAGAGGGCTTTTTACAGTTTTTCTATTCCCAATTAGCCGTTTAAGTGTACTTATTGAAAGTAGTAATTCTTTCATAGGCCGCCCTTTCTTAGTATTTGACGTTCCTTATATTGCGGTATGAGGCTTCGCAGTAGGTTGCAAACATTCATCACCCATGACTGTCCCCAATTGAGCTCAGAAGCTCAATGTCTATCATGACCTCTCTTTTAGAATGTCCAAGAGCAAGCAAACTATTCCTCCAGGAGAGGGCGCCAACAGACTACTAAAGAGATCATCATTACTCAAAGAAAACCCCAAAAACCAATGCATGATAGGAATAAACAGGTAACTTTCTTTGGAGTGGAAGCGGAGAGATCGCACCAGATGCCAATTCTAGATCTTATCACACCTGTGGTCACTGCAGCAGCAGGTGAATCCACTTTGTCCAAAAGGGATCTATTCCATTCAATTGCAAATGATCTAGATAAGACAGAGAACTGCAGCACGGGGACATAGCCGAGTTGGTCAGGTTGAGTGGTGATGAGTTTGCTATTTGGATGAATAAAGAAAGTCAAAAGTGTGAAAGATAAAAAACAAAAGGAGGAAGTGTGAAAAGTGAATGGGCCAAATTGAGGTGCATATGAAGACGTATGCTTTCTTCCAATTCATTAAATCGGGCTAATATGAATCAGGTGAATTGAGTTCTGCTTTTGGAAACTGGGTTAAGAAGGGGTGCACCGTTCCTGGAGGTACTGCAATACCAGGTCAATGCGTGGAGTGGACAGAGCAAGCTCTTTTTCCATCTCCCTGTTCTAAAAATCCATTTAATATATGGTCCCCAGATAGGGGACGTATCAGATATTAAACTGATAAGAACAGATACTACACTTGATCTTAGCCAAAAGGCCGAGAAGCGATAACCAGAATTGGTTTGGGCCTCGAGTGGCACCCTGGCCTATGCCGGACACATCTTAGGGAGAGAGAGCGAGAGGGAGACAAACCCACGCCTACACAAGACATTTTGTCACCCAAGCCAACCCTTGAAAAGGCTGCTTTGCAGAGCAAAAACAAGAAGAATGGTGCGTTTTGCAGCCGCCGCCCACTGCAATGAATCTGAATAACTCCTCCTTTAGGGCGCAAGCAACTCCCCTCCCCCTTGCAGTCTTTCCAATTCACGATACAAAAAGACGGACAGGACAGGTTGCCTGACTTTCCGTCACTGCCACCCTTTGCCATCCTTACCCGTAGAAAGCCCTTTCATCATCCCCAAACCCTAATCTTTTCCCTTTCCTTCCCAGCCCCCAAACCCTGCCCTCTGTACCTTTCTCACCACCCGCTTCCCTTCTCCTGTCATCCCCCTACCACCCGGGAAAAAAAGAGATTGCCCCCTCCTTCCACTAGCCCACCCTCCCACCCAAAGAACAACTTCTTCTGCGCAGCTTGTTTTCTAGGCAGCAGCGCTATTGTGATGTCATCGGGGGGCATTGTGACAAGCCGCCAGTGTTCCGTCTCTTCATGTTGTGCACAGTTCAAACGGAAAATACATCAACAGGCAGACTACAGAAAAGCTTACTATCAAAGGTTAGAGGGGGGCTTTCTCAGAGGGCTTTTTACAGTTTTTCTATTCCCAATTAGCCGTTTAAGTGTACTTATTGAAAGTAGTAATTCTTTCATAGGCCGCCCTTTCTTAGTATTTGACGTTCCTTATATTGCGGTATGAGGCTTCGCAGTAGGTTGCAAACATTCATCACCCATGACTGTCCCCAATTGAGCTCAGAAGCTCAATGTCTATCATGACCTCTCTTTTAGAATGTCCAAGAGCAAGCAAACTATTCCTCCAGGAGAGGGCGCCAACAGACTACTAAAGAGATCATCATTACTCAAAGAAAACCCCAAAAACCAATGCATGATAGGAATAAACAGGTAACTTTCTTTGGAGTGGAAGCGGAGAGATCGCACCAGATGCCAATTCTAGATCTTATCACACCTGTGGTCACTGCAGCAGCAGGTGAATCCACTTTGTCCAAAAGGGATCTATTCCATTCAATTGCAAATGATCTAGATAAGACAGAGAACTGCAGCACGGGGACATAGCCGAGTTGGTCAGGTTGAGTGGTGATGAGTTTGCTATTTGGATGAATAAAGAAAGTCAAAAGTGTGAAAGATAAAAAACAAAAGGAGGAAGTGTGAAAAGTGAATGGGCCAAATTGAGGTGCATATGAAGACGTATGCTTTCTTCCAATTCATTAAATCGGGCTAATATGAATCAGGTGAATTGAGTTCTGCTTTTGGAAACTGGGTTAAGAAGGGGTGCACCGTTCCTGGAGGTACTGCAATACCAGGTCAATGCGTGGAGTGGACAGAGCAAGCTCTTTTTCCATCTCCCTGTTCTAAAAATCCATTTAATATATGGTCCCCAGATAGGGGACGTATCAGATATTAAACTGATAAGAACAGATACTACACTTGATCTTAGCCAAAAGGCCGAGAAGCGATAACCAGAATTGGTTTGGGCCTCGAGTGGCACCCTGGCCTATGCCGGACACATCTTAGGGAGAGAGAGCGAGAGGGAGACAAACCCACGCCTACACAAGACATTTTGTCACCCAAGCCAACCCTTGAAAAGGCTGCTTTGCAGAGCAAAAACAAGAAGAATGGTGCGTTTTGCAGCCGCCGCCCACTGCAATGAATCTGAATAACTCCTCCTTTAGGGCGCAAGCAACTCCCCTCCCCCTTGCAGTCTTTCCAATTCACGATACAAAAAGACGGACAGGACAGGTTGCCTGACTTTCCGTCACTGCCACCCTTTGCCATCCTTACCCGTAGAAAGCCCTTTCATCATCCCCAAACCCTAATCTTTTCCCTTTCCTTCCCAGCCCCCAAACCCTGCCCTCTGTACCTTTCTCACCACCCGCTTCCCTTCTCCTGTCATCCCCCTACCACCCGGGAAAAAAAGAGATTGCCCCCTCCTTCCACTAGCCCACCCTCCCACCCAAAGAACAACTTCTTCTGCGCAGCTTGTTTTCTAGGCAGCAGCGCTATTGTGATGTCATCGGGGGGCATTGTGACAAGCCGCCAGTGTTCCGTCTCTTCATGTTGTGCACAGTTCAAACGGAAAATACATCAACAGGCAGACTACAGAAAAGCTTACTATCAAAGGTTAGAGGGGGGCTTTCTCAGAGGGCTTTTTACAGTTTTTCTATTCCCAATTAGCCGTTTAAGTGTACTTATTGAAAGTAGTAATTCTTTCATAGGCCGCCCTTTCTTAGTATTTGACGTTCCTTATATTGCGGTATGAGGCTTCGCAGTAGGTTGCAAACATTCATCACCCATGACTGTCCCCAATTGAGCTCAGAAGCTCAATGTCTATCATGACCTCTCTTTTAGAATGTCCAAGAGCAAGCAAACTATTCCTCCAGGAGAGGGCGCCAACAGACTACTAAAGAGATCATCATTACTCAAAGAAAACCCCAAAAACCAATGCATGATAGGAATAAACAGGTAACTTTCTTTGGAGTGGAAGCGGAGAGATCGCACCAGATGCCAATTCTAGATCTTATCACACCTGTGGTCACTGCAGCAGCAGGTGAATCCACTTTGTCCAAAAGGGATCTATTCCATTCAATTGCAAATGATCTAGATAAGACAGAGAACTGCAGCACGGGGACATAGCCGAGTTGGTCAGGTTGAGTGGTGATGAGTTTGCTATTTGGATGAATAAAGAAAGTCAAAAGTGTGAAAGATAAAAAACAAAAGGAGGAAGTGTGAAAAGTGAATGGGCCAAATTGAGGTGCATATGAAGACGTATGCTTTCTTCCAATTCATTAAATCGGGCTAATATGAATCAGGTGAATTGAGTTCTGCTTTTGGAAACTGGGTTAAGAAGGGGTGCACCGTTCCTGGAGGTACTGCAATACCAGGTCAATGCGTGGAGTGGACAGAGCAAGCTCTTTTTCCATCTCCCTGTTCTAAAAATCCATTTAATATATGGTCCCCAGATAGGGGACGTATCAGATATTAAACTGATAAGAACAGATACTACACTTGATCTTAGCCAAAAGGCCGAGAAGCGATAACCAGAATTGGTTTGGGCCTCGAGTGGCACCCTGGCCTATGCCGGACACATCTTAGGGAGAGAGAGCGAGAGGGAGACAAACCCACGCCTACACAAGACATTTTGTCACCCAAGCCAACCCTTGAAAAGGCTGCTTTGCAGAGCAAAAACAAGAAGAATGGTGCGTTTTGCAGCCGCCGCCCACTGCAATGAATCTGAATAACTCCTCCTTTAGGGCGCAAGCAACTCCCCTCCCCCTTGCAGTCTTTCCAATTCACGATACAAAAAGACGGACAGGACAGGTTGCCTGACTTTCCGTCACTGCCACCCTTTGCCATCCTTACCCGTAGAAAGCCCTTTCATCATCCCCAAACCCTAATCTTTTCCCTTTCCTTCCCAGCCCCCAAACCCTGCCCTCTGTACCTTTCTCACCACCCGCTTCCCTTCTCCTGTCATCCCCCTACCACCCGGGAAAAAAAGAGATTGCCCCCTCCTTCCACTAGCCCACCCTCCCACCCAAAGAACAACTTCTTCTGCGCAGCTTGTTTTCTAGGCAGCAGCGCTATTGTGATGTCATCGGGGGGCATTGTGACAAGCCGCCAGTGTTCCGTCTCTTCATGTTGTGCACAGTTCAAACGGAAAATACATCAACAGGCAGACTACAGAAAAGCTTACTATCAAAGGTTAGAGGGGGGCTTTCTCAGAGGGCTTTTTACAGTTTTTCTATTCCCAATTAGCCGTTTAAGTGTACTTATTGAAAGTAGTAATTCTTTCATAGGCCGCCCTTTCTTAGTATTTGACGTTCCTTATATTGCGGTATGAGGCTTCGCAGTAGGTTGCAAACATTCATCACCCATGACTGTCCCCAATTGAGCTCAGAAGCTCAATGTCTATCATGACCTCTCTTTTAGAATGTCCAAGAGCAAGCAAACTATTCCTCCAGGAGAGGGCGCCAACAGACTACTAAAGAGATCATCATTACTCAAAGAAAACCCCAAAAACCAATGCATGATAGGAATAAACAGGTAACTTTCTTTGGAGTGGAAGCGGAGAGATCGCACCAGATGCCAATTCTAGATCTTATCACACCTGTGGTCACTGCAGCAGCAGGTGAATCCACTTTGTCCAAAAGGGATCTATTCCATTCAATTGCAAATGATCTAGATAAGACAGAGAACTGCAGCACGGGGACATAGCCGAGTTGGTCAGGTTGAGTGGTGATGAGTTTGCTATTTGGATGAATAAAGAAAGTCAAAAGTGTGAAAGATAAAAAACAAAAGGAGGAAGTGTGAAAAGTGAATGGGCCAAATTGAGGTGCATATGAAGACGTATGCTTTCTTCCAATTCATTAAATCGGGCTAATATGAATCAGGTGAATTGAGTTCTGCTTTTGGAAACTGGGTTAAGAAGGGGTGCACCGTTCCTGGAGGTACTGCAATACCAGGTCAATGCGTGGAGTGGACAGAGCAAGCTCTTTTTCCATCTCCCTGTTCTAAAAATCCATTTAATATATGGTCCCCAGATAGGGGACGTATCAGATATTAAACTGATAAGAACAGATACTACACTTGATCTTAGCCAAAAGGCCGAGAAGCGATAACCAGAATTGGTTTGGGCCTCGAGTGGCACCCTGGCCTATGCCGGACACATCTTAGGGAGAGAGAGCGAGAGGGAGACAAACCCACGCCTACACAAGACATTTTGTCACCCAAGCCAACCCTTGAAAAGGCTGCTTTGCAGAGCAAAAACAAGAAGAATGGTGCGTTTTGCAGCCGCCGCCCACTGCAATGAATCTGAATAACTCCTCCTTTAGGGCGCAAGCAACTCCCCTCCCCCTTGCAGTCTTTCCAATTCACGATACAAAAAGACGGACAGGACAGGTTGCCTGACTTTCCGTCACTGCCACCCTTTGCCATCCTTACCCGTAGAAAGCCCTTTCATCATCCCCAAACCCTAATCTTTTCCCTTTCCTTCCCAGCCCCCAAACCCTGCCCTCTGTACCTTTCTCACCACCCGCTTCCCTTCTCCTGTCATCCCCCTACCACCCGGGAAAAAAAGAGATTGCCCCCTCCTTCCACTAGCCCACCCTCCCACCCAAAGAACAACTTCTTCTGCGCAGCTTGTTTTCTAGGCAGCAGCGCTATTGTGATGTCATCGGGGGGCATTGTGACAAGCCGCCAGTGTTCCGTCTCTTCATGTTGTGCACAGTTCAAACGGAAAATACATCAACAGGCAGACTACAGAAAAGCTTACTATCAAAGGTTAGAGGGGGGCTTTCTCAGAGGGCTTTTTACAGTTTTTCTATTCCCAATTAGCCGTTTAAGTGTACTTATTGAAAGTAGTAATTCTTTCATAGGCCGCCCTTTCTTAGTATTTGACGTTCCTTATATTGCGGTATGAGGCTTCGCAGTAGGTTGCAAACATTCATCACCCATGACTGTCCCCAATTGAGCTCAGAAGCTCAATGTCTATCATGACCTCTCTTTTAGAATGTCCAAGAGCAAGCAAACTATTCCTCCAGGAGAGGGCGCCAACAGACTACTAAAGAGATCATCATTACTCAAAGAAAACCCCAAAAACCAATGCATGATAGGAATAAACAGGTAACTTTCTTTGGAGTGGAAGCGGAGAGATCGCACCAGATGCCAATTCTAGATCTTATCACACCTGTGGTCACTGCAGCAGCAGGTGAATCCACTTTGTCCAAAAGGGATCTATTCCATTCAATTGCAAATGATCTAGATAAGACAGAGAACTGCAGCACGGGGACATAGCCGAGTTGGTCAGGTTGAGTGGTGATGAGTTTGCTATTTGGATGAATAAAGAAAGTCAAAAGTGTGAAAGATAAAAAACAAAAGGAGGAAGTGTGAAAAGTGAATGGGCCAAATTGAGGTGCATATGAAGACGTATGCTTTCTTCCAATTCATTAAATCGGGCTAATATGAATCAGGTGAATTGAGTTCTGCTTTTGGAAACTGGGTTAAGAAGGGGTGCACCGTTCCTGGAGGTACTGCAATACCAGGTCAATGCGTGGAGTGGACAGAGCAAGCTCTTTTTCCATCTCCCTGTTCTAAAAATCCATTTAATATATGGTCCCCAGATAGGGGACGTATCAGATATTAAACTGATAAGAACAGATACTACACTTGATCTTAGCCAAAAGGCCGAGAAGCGATAACCAGAATTGGTTTGGGCCTCGAGTGGCACCCTGGCCTATGCCGGACACATCTTAGGGAGAGAGAGCGAGAGGGAGACAAACCCACGCCTACACAAGACATTTTGTCACCCAAGCCAACCCTTGAAAAGGCTGTTTTGCAGAGCAAAAACAAGAAGAATGGTGCGTTTTGCAGCCGCCGCCCACTGCAATGAATCTGAATAACTCCTCCTTTAGGGCGCAAGCAACTCCCCTCCCCCTTGCAGTCTTTCCAATTCACGATACAAAAAGACGGACAGGACAGGTTGCCTGACTTTCCGTCACTGCCACCCTTTGCCATCCTTACCCGTAGAAAGCCCTTTCATCATCCCCAAACCCTAATCTTTTCCCTTTCCTTCCCAGCCCCCAAACCCTGCCCTCTGTACCTTTCTCACCACCCGCTTCCCTTCTCCTGTCATCCCCCTACCACCCGGGAAAAAAAGAGATTGCCCCCTCCTTCCACTAGCCCACCCTCCCACCCAAAGAACAACTTCTTCTGCGCAGCTTGTTTTCTAGGCAGCAGCGCTATTGTGATGTCATCGGGGGGCATTGTGACAAGCCGCCAGTGTTCCGTCTCTTCATGTTGTGCACAGTTCAAACGGAAAATACATCAACAGGCAGACTACAGAAAAGCTTACTATCAAAGGTTAGAGGGGGGCTTTCTCAGAGGGCTTTTTACAGTTTTTCTATTCCCAATTAGCCGTTTAAGTGTACTTATTGAAAGTAGTAATTCTTTCATAGGCCGCCCTTTCTTAGTATTTGACGTTCCTTATATTGCGGTATGAGGCTTCGCAGTAGGTTGCAAACATTCATCACCCATGACTGTCCCCAATTGAGCTCAGAAGCTCAATGTCTATCATGACCTCTCTTTTAGAATGTCCAAGAGCAAGCAAACTATTCCTCCAGGAGAGGGCGCCAACAGACTACTAAAGAGATCATCATTACTCAAAGAAAACCCCAAAAACCAATGCATGATAGGAATAAACAGGTAACTTTCTTTGGAGTGGAAGCGGAGAGATCGCACCAGATGCCAATTCTAGATCTTATCACACCTGTGGTCACTGCAGCAGCAGGTGAATCCAATTTGTCCAAAAGGGATCTATTCCATTCAATTGCAAATGATCTAGATAAGACAGAGAACTGCAGCACGGGGACATAGCCGAGTTGGTCAGGTTGAGTGGTGATGAGTTTGCTATTTGGATGAATAAAGAAAGTCAAAAGTGTGAAAGATAAAAAACAAAAGGAGGAAGTGTGAAAAGTGAATGGGCCAAATTGAGGTGCATATGAAGACGTATGCTTTCTTCCAATTCATTAAATCGGGCTAATATGAATCAGGTGAATTGAGTTCTGCTTTTGGAAACTGGGTTAAGAAGGGGTGCACCGTTCCTGGAGGTACTGCAATACCAGGTCAATGCGTGGAGTGGACAGAGCAAGCTCTTTTTCCATCTCCCTGTTCTAAAAATCCATTTAATATATGGTCCCCAGATAGGGGACGTATCAGATATTAAACTGATAAGAACAGATACTACACTTGATCTTAGCCAAAAGGCCGAGAAGCGATAACCAGAATTGGTTTGGGCCTCGAGTGGCACCCTGGCCTATGCCGGACACATCTTAGGGAGAGAGAGCGAGAGGGAGACAAACCCACGCCTACACAAGACATTTTGTCACCCAAGCCAACCCTTGAAAAGGCTGCTTTGCAGAGCAAAAACAAGAAGAATGGTGCGTTTTGCAGCCGCCGCCCACTGCAATGAATCTGAATAACTCCTCCTTTAGGGCGCAAGCAACTCCCCTCCCCCTTGCAGTCTTTCCAATTCACGATACAAAAAGACGGACAGGACAGGTTGCCTGACTTTCCGTCACTGCCACCCTTTGCCATCCTTACCCGTAGAAAGCCCTTTCATCATCCCCAAACCCTAATCTTTTCCCTTTCCTTCCCAGCCCCCAAACCCTGCCCTCTGTACCTTTCTCACCACCCGCTTCCCTTCTCCTGTCATCCCCCTACCACCCGGGAAAAAAAGAGATTGCCCCCTCCTTCCACTAGCCCACCCTCCCACCCAAAGAACAACTTCTTCTGCGCAGCTTGTTTTCTAGGCAGCAGCGCTATTGTGATGTCATCGGGGGGCATTGTGACAAGCCGCCAGTGTTCCGTCTCTTCATGTTGTGCACAGTTCAAACGGAAAATACATCAACAGGCAGACTACAGAAAAGCTTACTATCAAAGGTTAGAGGGGGGCTTTCTCAGAGGGCTTTTTACAGTTTTTCTATTCCCAATTAGCCGTTTAAGTGTACTTATTGAAAGTAGTAATTCTTTCATAGGCCGCCCTTTCTTAGTATTTGACGTTCCTTATATTGCGGTATGAGGCTTCGCAGTAGGTTGCAAACATTCATCACCCATGACTGTCCCCAATTGAGCTCAGAAGCTCAATGTCTATCATGACCTCTCTTTTAGAATGTCCAAGAGCAAGCAAACTATTCCTCCAGGAGAGGGCGCCAACAGACTACTAAAGAGATCATCATTACTCAAAGAAAACCCCAAAAACCAATGCATGATAGGAATAAACAGGTAACTTTCTTTGGAGTGGAAGCGGAGAGATCGCACCAGATGCCAATTCTAGATCTTATCACACCTGTGGTCACTGCAGCAGCAGGTGAATCCACTTTGTCCAAAAGGGATCTATTCCATTCAATTGCAAATGATCTAGATAAGACAGAGAACTGCAGCACGGGGACATAGCCGAGTTGGTCAGGTTGAGTGGTGATGAGTTTGCTATTTGGATGAATAAAGAAAGTCAAAAGTGTGAAAGATAAAAAACAAAAGGAGGAAGTGTGAAAAGTGAATGGGCCAAATTGAGGTGCATATGAAGACGTATGCTTTCTTCCAATTCATTAAATCGGGCTAATATGAATCAGGTGAATTGAGTTCTGCTTTTGGAAACTGGGTTAAGAAGGGGTGCACCGTTCCTGGAGGTACTGCAATACCAGGTCAATGCGTGGAGTGGACAGAGCAAGCTCTTTTTCCATCTCCCTGTTCTAAAAATCCATTTAATATATGGTCCCCAGATAGGGGACGTATCAGATATTAAACTGATAAGAACAGATACTACACTTGATCTTAGCCAAAAGGCCGAGAAGCGATAACCAGAATTGGTTTGGGCCTCGAGTGGCACCCTGGCCTATGCCGGACACATCTTAGGGAGAGAGAGCGAGAGGGAGACAAACCCACGCCTACACAAGACATTTTGTCACCCAAGCCAACCCTTGAAAAGGCTGCTTTGCAGAGCAAAAACAAGAAGAATGGTGCGTTTTGCAGCCGCCGCCCACTGCAATGAATCTGAATAACTCCTCCTTTAGGGCGCAAGCAACTCCCCTCCCCCTTGCAGTCTTTCCAATTCACGATACAAAAAGACGGACAGGACAGGTTGCCTGACTTTCCGTCACTGCCACCCTTTGCCATCCTTACCCGTAGAAAGCCCTTTCATCATCCCCAAACCCTAATCTTTTCCCTTTCCTTCCCAGCCCCCAAACCCTGCCCTCTGTACCTTTCTCACCACCCGCTTCCCTTCTCCTGTCATCCCCCTACCACCCGGGAAAAAAAGAGATTGCCCCCTCCTTCCACTAGCCCACCCTCCCACCCAAAGAACAACTTCTTCTGCGCAGCTTGTTTTCTAGGCAGCAGCGCTATTGTGATGTCATCGGGGGGCATTGTGACAAGCCGCCAGTGTTCCGTCTCTTCATGTTGTGCACAGTTCAAACGGAAAATACATCAACAGGCAGACTACAGAAAAGCTTACTATCAAAGGTTAGAGGGGGGCTTTCTCAGAGGGCTTTTTACAGTTTTTCTATTCCCAATTAGCCGTTTAAGTGTACTTATTGAAAGTAGTAATTCTTTCATAGGCCGCCCTTTCTTAGTATTTGACGTTCCTTATATTGCGGTATGAGGCTTCGCAGTAGGTTGCAAACATTCATCACCCATGACTGTCCCCAATTGAGCTCAGAAGCTCAATGTCTATCATGACCTCTCTTTTAGAATGTCCAAGAGCAAGCAAACTATTCCTCCAGGAGAGGGCGCCAACAGACTACTAAAGAGATCATCATTACTCAAAGAAAACCCCAAAAACCAATGCATGATAGGAATAAACAGGTAACTTTCTTTGGAGTGGAAGCGGAGAGATCGCACCAGATGCCAATTCTAGATCTTATCACACCTGTGGTCACTGCAGCAGCAGGTGAATCCACTTTGTCCAAAAGGGATCTATTCCATTCAATTGCAAATGATCTAGATAAGACAGAGAACTGCAGCACGGGGACATAGCCGAGTTGGTCAGGTTGAGTGGTGATGAGTTTGCTATTTGGATGAATAAAGAAAGTCAAAAGTGTGAAAGATAAAAAACAAAAGGAGGAAGTGTGAAAAGTGAATGGGCCAAATTGAGGTGCATATGAAGACGTATGCTTTCTTCCAATTCATTAAATCGGGCTAATATGAATCAGGTGAATTGAGTTCTGCTTTTGGAAACTGGGTTAAGAAGGGGTGCACCGTTCCTGGAGGTACTGCAATACCAGGTCAATGCGTGGAGTGGACAGAGCAAGCTCTTTTTCCATCTCCCTGTTCTAAAAATCCATTTAATATATGGTCCCCAGATAGGGGACGTATCAGATATTAAACTGATAAGAACAGATACTACACTTGATCTTAGCCAAAAGGCCGAGAAGCGATAACCAGAATTGGTTTGGGCCTCGAGTGGCACCCTGGCCTATGCCGGACACATCTTAGGGAGAGAGAGCGAGAGGGAGACAAACCCACGCCTACACAAGACATTTTGTCACCCAAGCCAACCCTTGAAAAGGCTGCTTTGCAGAGCAAAAACAAGAAGAATGGTGCGTTTTGCAGCCGCCGCCCACTGCAATGAATCTGAATAACTCCTCCTTTAGGGCGCAAGCAACTCCCCTCCCCCTTGCAGTCTTTCCAATTCACGATACAAAAAGACGGACAGGACAGGTTGCCTGACTTTCCGTCACTGCCACCCTTTGCCATCCTTACCCGTAGAAAGCCCTTTCATCATCCCCAAACCCTAATCTTTTCCCTTTCCTTCCCAGCCCCCAAACCCTGCCCTCTGTACCTTTCTCACCACCCGCTTCCCTTCTCCTGTCATCCCCCTACCACCCGGGAAAAAAAGAGATTGCCCCCTCCTTCCACTAGCCCACCCTCCCACCCAAAGAACAACTTCTTCTGCGCAGCTTGTTTTCTAGGCAGCAGCGCTATTGTGATGTCATCGGGGGGCATTGTGACAAGCCGCCAGTGTTCCGTCTCTTCATGTTGTGCACAGTTCAAACGGAAAATACATCAACAGGCAGACTACAGAAAAGCTTACTATCAAAGGTTAGAGGGGGGCTTTCTCAGAGGGCTTTTTACAGTTTTTCTATTCCCAATTAGCCGTTTAAGTGTACTTATTGAAAGTAGTAATTCTTTCATAGGCCGCCCTTTCTTAGTATTTGACGTTCCTTATATTGCGGTATGAGGCTTCGCAGTAGGTTGCAAACATTCATCACCCATGACTGTCCCCAATTGAGCTCAGAAGCTCAATGTCTATCATGACCTCTCTTTTAGAATGTCCAAGAGCAAGCAAACTATTCCTCCAGGAGAGGGCGCCAACAGACTACTAAAGAGATCATCATTACTCAAAGAAAACCCCAAAAACCAATGCATGATAGGAATAAACAGGTAACTTTCTTTGGAGTGGAAGCGGAGAGATCGCACCAGATGCCAATTCTAGATCTTATCACACCTGTGGTCACTGCAGCAGCAGGTGAATCCACTTTGTCCAAAAGGGATCTATTCCATTCAATTGCAAATGATCTAGATAAGACAGAGAACTGCAGCACGGGGACATAGCCGAGTTGGTCAGGTTGAGTGGTGATGAGTTTGCTATTTGGATGAATAAAGAAAGTCAAAAGTGTGAAAGATAAAAAACAAAAGGAGGAAGTGTGAAAAGTGAATGGGCCAAATTGAGGTGCATATGAAGACGTATGCTTTCTTCCAATTCATTAAATCGGGCTAATATGAATCAGGTGAATTGAGTTCTGCTTTTGGAAACTGGGTTAAGAAGGGGTGCACCGTTCCTGGAGGTACTGCAATACCAGGTCAATGCGTGGAGTGGACAGAGCAAGCTCTTTTTCCATCTCCCTGTTCTAAAAATCCATTTAATATATGGTCCCCAGATAGGGGACGTATCAGATATTAAACTGATAAGAACAGATACTACACTTGATCTTAGCCAAAAGGCCGAGAAGCGATAACCAGAATTGGTTTGGGCCTCGAGTGGCACCCTGGCCTATGCCGGACACATCTTAGGGAGAGAGAGCGAGAGGGAGACAAACCCACGCCTACACAAGACATTTTGTCACCCAAGCCAACCCTTGAAAAGGCTGCTTTGCAGAGCAAAAACAAGAAGAATGGTGCGTTTTGCAGCCGCCGCCCACTGCAATGAATCTGAATAACTCCTCCTTTAGGGCGCAAGCAACTCCCCTCCCCCTTGCAGTCTTTCCAATTCACGATACAAAAAGACGGACAGGACAGGTTGCCTGACTTTCCGTCACTGCCACCCTTTGCCATCCTTACCCGTAGAAAGCCCTTTCATCATCCCCAAACCCTAATCTTTTCCCTTTCCTTCCCAGCCCCCAAACCCTGCCCTCTGTACCTTTCTCACCACCCGCTTCCCTTCTCCTGTCATCCCCCTACCACCCGGGAAAAAAAGAGATTGCCCCCTCCTTCCACTAGCCCACCCTCCCACCCAAAGAACAACTTCTTCTGCGCAGCTTGTTTTCTAGGCAGCAGCGCTATTGTGATGTCATCGGGGGGCATTGTGACAAGCCGCCAGTGTTCCGTCTCTTCATGTTGTGCACAGTTCAAACGGAAAATACATCAACAGGCAGACTACAGAAAAGCTTACTATCAAAGGTTAGAGGGGGGCTTTCTCAGAGGGCTTTTTACAGTTTTTCTATTCCCAATTAGCCGTTTAAGTGTACTTATTGAAAGTAGTAATTCTTTCATAGGCCGCCCTTTCTTAGTATTTGACGTTCCTTATATTGCGGTATGAGGCTTCGCAGTAGGTTGCAAACATTCATCACCCATGACTGTCCCCAATTGAGCTCAGAAGCTCAATGTCTATCATGACCTCTCTTTTAGAATGTCCAAGAGCAAGCAAACTATTCCTCCAGGAGAGGGCGCCAACAGACTACTAAAGAGATCATCATTACTCAAAGAAAACCCCAAAAACCAATGCATGATAGGAATAAACAGGTAACTTTCTTTGGAGTGGAAGCGGAGAGATCGCACCAGATGCCAATTCTAGATCTTATCACACCTGTGGTCACTGCAGCAGCAGGTGAATCCACTTTGTCCAAAAGGGATCTATTCCATTCAATTGCAAATGATCTAGATAAGACAGAGAACTGCAGCACGGGGACATAGCCGAGTTGGTCAGGTTGAGTGGTGATGAGTTTGCTATTTGGATGAATAAAGAAAGTCAAAAGTGTGAAAGATAAAAAACAAAAGGAGGAAGTGTGAAAAGTGAATGGGCCAAATTGAGGTGCATATGAAGACGTATGCTTTCTTCCAATTCATTAAATCGGGCTAATATGAATCAGGTGAATTGAGTTCTGCTTTTGGAAACTGGGTTAAGAAGGGGTGCACCGTTCCTGGAGGTACTGCAATACCAGGTCAATGCGTGGAGTGGACAGAGCAAGCTCTTTTTCCATCTCCCTGTTCTAAAAATCCATTTAATATATGGTCCCCAGATAGGGGACGTATCAGATATTAAACTGATAAGAACAGATACTACACTTGATCTTAGCCAAAAGGCCGAGAAGCGATAACCAGAATTGGTTTGGGCCTCGAGTGGCACCCTGGCCTATGCCGGACACATCTTAGGGAGAGAGAGCGAGAGGGAGACAAACCCACGCCTACACAAGACATTTTGTCACCCAAGCCAACCCTTGAAAAGGCTGCTTTGCAGAGCAAAAACAAGAAGAATGGTGCGTTTTGCAGCCGCCGCCCACTGCAATGAATCTGAATAACTCCTCCTTTAGGGCGCAAGCAACTCCCCTCCCCCTTGCAGTCTTTCCAATTCACGATACAAAAAGACGGACAGGACAGGTTGCCTGACTTTCCGTCACTGCCACCCTTTGCCATCCTTACCCGTAGAAAGCCCTTTCATCATCCCCAAACCCTAATCTTTTCCCTTTCCTTCCCAGCCCCCAAACCCTGCCCTCTGTACCTTTCTCACCACCCGCTTCCCTTCTCCTGTCATCCCCCTACCACCCGGGAAAAAAAGAGATTGCCCCCTCCTTCCACTAGCCCACCCTCCCACCCAAAGAACAACTTCTTCTGCGCAGCTTGTTTTCTAGGCAGCAGCGCTATTGTGATGTCATCGGGGGGCATTGTGACAAGCCGCCAGTGTTCCGTCTCTTCATGTTGTGCACAGTTCAAACGGAAAATACATCAACAGGCAGACTACAGAAAAGCTTACTATCAAAGGTTAGAGGGGGGCTTTCTCAGAGGGCTTTTTACAGTTTTTCTATTCCCAATTAGCCGTTTAAGTGTACTTATTGAAAGTAGTAATTCTTTCATAGGCCGCCCTTTCTTAGTATTTGACGTTCCTTATATTGCGGTATGAGGCTTCGCAGTAGGTTGCAAACATTCATCACCCATGACTGTCCCCAATTGAGCTCAGAAGCTCAATGTCTATCATGACCTCTCTTTTAGAATGTCCAAGAGCAAGCAAACTATTCCTCCAGGAGAGGGCGCCAACAGACTACTAAAGAGATCATCATTACTCAAAGAAAACCCCAAAAACCAATGCATGATAGGAATAAACAGGTAACTTTCTTTGGAGTGGAAGCGGAGAGATCGCACCAGATGCCAATTCTAGATCTTATCACACCTGTGGTCACTGCAGCAGCAGGTGAATCCACTTTGTCCAAAAGGGATCTATTCCATTCAATTGCAAATGATCTAGATAAGACAGAGAACTGCAGCACGGGGACATAGCCGAGTTGGTCAGGTTGAGTGGTGATGAGTTTGCTATTTGGATGAATAAAGAAAGTCAAAAGTGTGAAAGATAAAAAACAAAAGGAGGAAGTGTGAAAAGTGAATGGGCCAAATTGAGGTGCATATGAAGACGTATGCTTTCTTCCAATTCATTAAATCGGGCTAATATGAATCAGGTGAATTGAGTTCTGCTTTTGGAAACTGGGTTAAGAAGGGGTGCACCGTTCCTGGAGGTACTGCAATACCAGGTCAATGCGTGGAGTGGACAGAGCAAGCTCTTTTTCCATCTCCCTGTTCTAAAAATCCATTTAATATATGGTCCCCAGATAGGGGACGTATCAGATATTAAACTGATAAGAACAGATACTACACTTGATCTTAGCCAAAAGGCCGAGAAGCGATAACCAGAATTGGTTTGGGCCTCGAGTGGCACCCTGGCCTATGCCGGACACATCTTAGGGAGAGAGAGCGAGAGGGAGACAAACCCACGCCTACACAAGACATTTTGTCACCCAAGCCAACCCTTGAAAAGGCTGCTTTGCAGAGCAAAAACAAGAAGAATGGTGCGTTTTGCAGCCGCCGCCCACTGCAATGAATCTGAATAACTCCTCCTTTAGGGCGCAAGCAACTCCCCTCCCCCTTGCAGTCTTTCCAATTCACGATACAAAAAGACGGACAGGACAGGTTGCCTGACTTTCCGTCACTGCCACCCTTTGCCATCCTTACCCGTAGAAAGCCCTTTCATCATCCCCAAACCCTAATCTTTTCCCTTTCCTTCCCAGCCCCCAAACCCTGCCCTCTGTACCTTTCTCACCACCCGCTTCCCTTCTCCTGTCATCCCCCTACCACCCGGGAAAAAAAGAGATTGCCCCCTCCTTCCACTAGCCCACCCTCCCACCCAAAGAACAACTTCTTCTGCGCAGCTTGTTTTCTAGGCAGCAGCGCTATTGTGATGTCATCGGGGGGCATTGTGACAAGCCGCCAGTGTTCCGTCTCTTCATGTTGTGCACAGTTCAAACGGAAAATACATCAACAGGCAGACTACAGAAAAGCTTACTATCAAAGGTTAGAGGGGGGCTTTCTCAGAGGGCTTTTTACAGTTTTTCTATTCCCAATTAGCCGTTTAAGTGTACTTATTGAAAGTAGTAATTCTTTCATAGGCCGCCCTTTCTTAGTATTTGACGTTCCTTATATTGCGGTATGAGGCTTCGCAGTAGGTTGCAAACATTCATCACCCATGACTGTCCCCAATTGAGCTCAGAAGCTCAATGTCTATCATGACCTCTCTTTTAGAATGTCCAAGAGCAAGCAAACTATTCCTCCAGGAGAGGGCGCCAACAGACTACTAAAGAGATCATCATTACTCAAAGAAAACCCCAAAAACCAATGCATGATAGGAATAAACAGGTAACTTTCTTTGGAGTGGAAGCGGAGAGATCGCACCAGATGCCAATTCTAGATCTTATCACACCTGTGGTCACTGCAGCAGCAGGTGAATCCACTTTGTCCAAAAGGGATCTATTCCATTCAATTGCAAATGATCTAGATAAGACAGAGAACTGCAGCACGGGGACATAGCCGAGTTGGTCAGGTTGAGTGGTGATGAGTTTGCTATTTGGATGAATAAAGAAAGTCAAAAGTGTGAAAGATAAAAAACAAAAGGAGGAAGTGTGAAAAGTGAATGGGCCAAATTGAGGTGCATATGAAGACGTATGCTTTCTTCCAATTCATTAAATCGGGCTAATATGAATCAGGTGAATTGAGTTCTGCTTTTGGAAACTGGGTTAAGAAGGGGTGCACCGTTCCTGGAGGTACTGCAATACCAGGTCAATGCGTGGAGTGGACAGAGCAAGCTCTTTTTCCATCTCCCTGTTCTAAAAATCCATTTAATATATGGTCCCCAGATAGGGGACGTATCAGATATTAAACTGATAAGAACAGATACTACACTTGATCTTAGCCAAAAGGCCGAGAAGCGATAACCAGAATTGGTTTGGGCCTCGAGTGGCACCCTGGCCTATGCCGGACACATCTTAGGGAGAGAGAGCGAGAGGGAGACAAACCCACGCCTACACAAGACATTTTGTCACCCAAGCCAACCCTTGAAAAGGCTGCTTTGCAGAGCAAAAACAAGAAGAATGGTGCGTTTTGCAGCCGCCGCCCACTGCAATGAATCTGAATAACTCCTCCTTTAGGGCGCAAGCAACTCCCCTCCCCCTTGCAGTCTTTCCAATTCACGATACAAAAAGACGGACAGGACAGGTTGCCTGACTTTCCGTCACTGCCACCCTTTGCCATCCTTACCCGTAGAAAGCCCTTTCATCATCCCCAAACCCTAATCTTTTCCCTTTCCTTCCCAGCCCCCAAACCCTGCCCTCTGTACCTTTCTCACCACCCGCTTCCCTTCTCCTGTCATCCCCCTACCACCCGGGAAAAAAAGAGATTGCCCCCTCCTTCCACTAGCCCACCCTCCCACCCAAAGAACAACTTCTTCTGCGCAGCTTGTTTTCTAGGCAGCAGCGCTATTGTGATGTCATCGGGGGGCATTGTGACAAGCCGCCAGTGTTCCGTCTCTTCATGTTGTGCACAGTTCAAACGGAAAATACATCAACAGGCAGACTACAGAAAAGCTTACTATCAAAGGTTAGAGGGGGGCTTTCTCAGAGGGCTTTTTACAGTTTTTCTATTCCCAATTAGCCGTTTAAGTGTACTTATTGAAAGTAGTAATTCTTTCATAGGCCGCCCTTTCTTAGTATTTGACGTTCCTTATATTGCGGTATGAGGCTTCGCAGTAGGTTGCAAACATTCATCACCCATGACTGTCCCCAATTGAGCTCAGAAGCTCAATGTCTATCATGACCTCTCTTTTAGAATGTCCAAGAGCAAGCAAACTATTCCTCCAGGAGAGGGCGCCAACAGACTACTAAAGAGATCATAATTACTCAAAGGACACCCCAAAAACCAATGCATGATAGGAATAAACAGGTAACTTTCTTTGGAGTGGAAGCGGAGAGATCGCACCAGATGCCAATTCTAGATCTTATCACACCTGTGGTCACTGCAGCAGCAGGTGAATCCACTTTGTCCAAAAGGGATCTATTCCATTCAATTGCAAATGATCTAGATAAGACAGAGAACTGCAGCACGGGGACATAGCCGAGTTGGTCAGGTTGAGTGGTGATGAGTTTGCTATTTGGATGAATAAAGAAAGTCAAAAGTGTGAAAGATAAAAAACAAAAGGAGGAAGTGTGAAAAGTGAATGGGCCAAATTGAGGTGCATATGAAGACGTATGCTTTCTTCCAATTCATTAAATCGGGCTAATATGAATCAGGTGAATTGAGTTCTGCTTTTGGAAACTGGGTTAAGAAGGGGTGCACCGTTCCTGGAGGTACTGCAATACCAGGCCAATGCGTGGAGTGGACAGAGCAAGCTCTTTTTCCATCTCCCTGTTCTAAAAATCCATTTAATATATGGTCCCCAGATAGGGGACGTATCAGATATTAAACTGATAAGAACAGATACTACACTTGATCTTAGCCAAAAGGCCGAGAAGCGATAACCAGAATTGGTTTGGGCCTCGAGTGGCACCCTGGCCTATGCCGGACACATCTTAGGGAGAGAGAGCGAGAGGGAGACAAACCCACGCCTACACAAGACATTTTGTCACCCAAGCCAACCCTTGAAAAGGCTGCTTTGCAGAGCAAAAACAAGAAGAATGGTGCGTTTTGCAGCCGCCGCCCACTGCAATGAATCTGAATAACTCCTCCTTTAGGGCGCAAGCAACTCCCCTCCCCCTTGCAGTCTTTCCAATTCACGATACAAAAAGACGGACAGGACAGGTTGCCTGACTTTCCGTCACTGCCACCCTTTGCCATCCTTACCCGTAGAAAGCCCTTTCATCATCCCCAAACCCTAATCTTTTCCCTTTCCTTCCCAGCCCCCAAACCCTGCCCTCTGTACCTTTCTCACCACCCGCTTCCCTTCTCCTGTCATCCCCCTACCACCCGGGAAAAAAAGAGATTGCCCCCTCCTTCCACTAGCCCACCCTCCCACCCAAAGAACAACTTCTTCTGCGCAGCTTGTTTTCTAGGCAGCAGCGCTATTGTGATGTCATCGGGGGGCATTGTGACAAGCCGCCAGTGTTCCGTCTCTTCATGTTGTGCACAGTTCAAACGGAAAATACATCAACAGGCAGACTACAGAAAAGCTTACTATCAAAGGTTAGAGGGGGGCTTTCTCAGAGGGCTTTTTACAGTTTTTCTATTCCCAATTAGCCGTTTAAGTGTACTTATTGAAAGTAGTAATTCTTTCATAGGCCGCCCTTTCTTAGTATTTGACGTTCCTTATATTGCGGTATGAGGCTTCGCAGTAGGTTGCAAACATTCATCACCCATGACTGTCCCCAATTGAGCTCAGAAGCTCAATGTCTATCATGACCTCTCTTTTAGAATGTCCAAGAGCAAGCAAACTATTCCTCCAGGAGAGGGCGCCAACAGACTACTAAAGAGATCATCATTACTCAAAGAAAACCCCAAAAACCAATGCATGATAGGAATAAACAGGTAACTTTCTTTGGAGTGGAAGCGGAGAGATCGCACCAGATGCCAATTCTAGATCTTATCACACCTGTGGTCACTGCAGCAGCAGGTGAATCCACTTTGTCCAAAAGGGATCTATTCCATTCAATTGCAAATGATCTAGATAAGACAGAGAACTGCAGCACGGGGACATAGCCGAGTTGGTCAGGTTGAGTGGTGATGAGTTTGCTATTTGGATGAATAAAGAAAGTCAAAAGTGTGAAAGATAAAAAACAAAAGGAGGAAGTGTGAAAAGTGAATGGGCCAAATTGAGGTGCATATGAAGACGTATGCTTTCTTCCAATTCATTAAATCGGGCTAATATGAATCAGGTGAATTGAGTTCTGCTTTTGGAAACTGGGTTAAGAAGGGGTGCACCGTTCCTGGAGGTACTGCAATACCAGGTCAATGCGTGGAGTGGACAGAGCAAGCTCTTTTTCCATCTCCCTGTTCTAAAAATCCATTTAATATATGGTCCCCAGATAGGGGACGTATCAGATATTAAACTGATAAGAACAGATACTACACTTGATCTTAGCCAAAAGGCCGAGAAGCGATAACCAGAATTGGTTTGGGCCTCGAGTGGCACCCTGGCCTATGCCGGACACATCTTAGGGAGAGAGAGCGAGAGGGAGACAAACCCACGCCTACACAAGACATTTTGTCACCCAAGCCAACCCTTGAAAAGGCTGCTTTGCAGAGCAAAAACAAGAAGAATGGTGCGTTTTGCAGCCGCCGCCCACTGCAATGAATCTGAATAACTCCTCCTTTAGGGCGCAAGCAACTCCCCTCCCCCTTGCAGTCTTTCCAATTCACGATACAAAAAGACGGACAGGACAGGTTGCCTGACTTTCCGTCACTGCCACCCTTTGCCATCCTTACCCGTAGAAAGCCCTTTCATCATCCCCAAACCCTAATCTTTTCCCTTTCCTTCCCAGCCCCCAAACCCTGCCCTCTGTACCTTTCTCACCACCCGCTTCCCTTCTCCTGTCATCCCCCTACCACCCGGGAAAAAAAGAGATTGCCCCCTCCTTCCACTAGCCCACCCTCCCACCCAAAGAACAACTTCTTCTGCGCAGCTTGTTTTCTAGGCAGCAGCGCTATTGTGATGTCATCGGGGGGCATTGTGACAAGCCGCCAGTGTTCCGTCTCTTCATGTTGTGCACAGTTCAAATGGAAAATACATCAACAGGCAGACTACAGAAAAGCTTACTATCAAAGGTTAGAGGGGGGCTTTCTCAGAGGGCTTTTTACAGTTTTTCTATTCCCAATTAGCCGTTTAAGTGTACTTATTGAAAGTAGTAATTCTTTCATAGGCCGCCCTTTCTTAGTATTTGACGTTCCTTATATTGCGGTATGAGGCTTCGCAGTAGGTTGCAAACATTCATCACCCATGACTGTCCCCAATTGAGCTCAGAAGCTCAATGTCTATCATGACCTCTCTTTTAGAATGTCCAAGAGCAAGCAAACTATTCCTCCAGGAGAGGGCGCCAACAGACTACTAAAGAGATCATCATTACTCAAAGAAAACCCCAAAAACCAATGCATGATAGGAATAAACAGGTAACTTTCTTTGGAGTGGAAGCGGAGAGATCGCACCAGATGCCAATTCTAGATCTTATCACACCTGTGGTCACTGCAGCAGCAGGTGAATCCACTTTGTCCAAAAGGGATCTATTCCATTCAATTGCAAATGATCTAGATAAGACAGAGAACTGCAGCACGGGGACATAGCCGAGTTGGTCAGGTTGAGTGGTGATGAGTTTGCTATTTGGATGAATAAAGAAAGTCAAAAGTGTGAAAGATAAAAAACAAAAGGAGGAAGTGTGAAAAGTGAATGGGCCAAATTGAGGTGCATATGAAGACGTATGCTTTCTTCCAATTCATTAAATCGGGCTAATATGAATCAGGTGAATTGAGTTCTGCTTTTGGAAACTGGGTTAAGAAGGGGTGCACCGTTCCTGGAGGTACTGCAATACCAGGTCAATGCGTGGAGTGGACAGAGCAAGCTCTTTTTCCATCTCCCTGTTCTAAAAATCCATTTAATATATGGTCCCCAGATAGGGGACGTATCAGATATTAAACTGATAAGAACAGATACTACACTTGATCTTAGCCAAAAGGCCGAGAAGCGATAACCAGAATTGGTTTGGGCCTCGAGTGGCACCCTGGCCTATGCCGGACACATCTTAGGGAGAGAGAGCGAGAGGGAGACAAACCCACGCCTACACAAGACATTTTGTCACCCAAGCCAACCCTTGAAAAGGCTGCTTTGCAGAGCAAAAACAAGAAGAATGGTGCGTTTTGCAGCCGCCGCCCACTGCAATGAATCTGAATAACTCCTCCTTTAGGGCGCAAGCAACTCCCCTCCCCCTTGCAGTCTTTCCAATTCACGATACAAAAAGACGGACAGGACAGGTTGCCTGACTTTCCGTCACTGCCACCCTTTGCCATCCTTACCCGTAGAAAGCCCTTTCATCATCCCCAAACCCTAATCTTTTCCCTTTCCTTCCCAGCCCCCAAACCCTGCCCTCTGTACCTTTCTCACCACCCGCTTCCCTTCTCCTGTCATCCCCCTACCACCCGGGAAAAAAAGAGATTGCCCCCTCCTTCCACTAGCCCACCCTCCCACCCAAAGAACAACTTCTTCTGCGCAGCTTGTTTTCTAGGCAGCAGCGCTATTGTGATGTCATCGGGGGGCATTGTGACAAGCCGCCAGTGTTCCGTCTCTTCATGTTGTGCACAGTTCAAACGGAAAATACATCAACAGGCAGACTACAGAAAAGCTTACTATCAAAGGTTAGAGGGGGGCTTTCTCAGAGGGCTTTTTACAGTTTTTCTATTCCCAATTAGCCGTTTAAGTGTACTTATTGAAAGTAGTAATTCTTTCATAGGCCGCCCTTTCTTAGTATTTGACGTTCCTTATATTGCGGTATGAGGCTTCGCAGTAGGTTGCAAACATTCATCACCCATGACTGTCCCCAATTGAGCTCAGAAGCTCAATGTCTATCATGACCTCTCTTTTAGAATGTCCAAGAGCAAGCAAACTATTCCTCCAGGAGAGGGCGCCAACAGACTACTAAAGAGATCATCATTACTCAAAGAAAACCCCAAAAACCAATGCATGATAGGAATAAACAGGTAACTTTCTTTGGAGTGGAAGCGGAGAGATCGCACCAGATGCCAATTCTAGATCTTATCACACCTGTGGTCACTGCAGCAGCAGGTGAATCCACTTTGTCCAAAAGGGATCTATTCCATTCAATTGCAAATGATCTAGATAAGACAGAGAACTGCAGCACGGGGACATAGCCGAGTTGGTCAGGTTGAGTGGTGATGAGTTTGCTATTTGGATGAATAAAGAAAGTCAAAAGTGTGAAAGATAAAAAACAAAAGGAGGAAGTGTGAAAAGTGAATGGGCCAAATTGAGGTGCATATGAAGACGTATGCTTTCTTCCAATTCATTAAATCGGGCTAATATGAATCAGGTGAATTGAGTTCTGCTTTTGGAAACTGGGTTAAGAAGGGGTGCACCGTTCCTGGAGGTACTGCAATACCAGGTCAATGCGTGGAGTGGACAGAGCAAGCTCTTTTTCCATCTCCCTGTTCTAAAAATCCATTTAATATATGGTCCCCAGATAGGGGACGTATCAGATATTAAACTGATAAGAACAGATACTACACTTGATCTTAGCCAAAAGGCCGAGAAGCGATAACCAGAATTGGTTTGGGCCTCGAGTGGCACCCTGGCCTATGCCGGACACATCTTAGGGAGAGAGAGCGAGAGGGAGACAAACCCACGCCTACACAAGACATTTTGTCACCCAAGCCAACCCTTGAAAAGGCTGCTTTGCAGAGCAAAAACAAGAAGAATGGTGCGTTTTGCAGCCGCCGCCCACTGCAATGAATCTGAATAACTCCTCCTTTAGGGCGCAAGCAACTCCCCTCCCCCTTGCAGTCTTTCCAATTCACGATACAAAAAGACGGACAGGACAGGTTGCCTGACTTTCCGTCACTGCCACCCTTTGCCATCCTTACCCGTAGAAAGCCCTTTCATCATCCCCAAACCCTAATCTTTTCCCTTTCCTTCCCAGCCCCCAAACCCTGCCCTCTGTACCTTTCTCACCACCCGCTTCCCTTCTCCTGTCATCCCCCTACCACCCGGGAAAAAAAGAGATTGCCCCCTCCTTCCACTAGCCCACCCTCCCACCCAAAGAACAACTTCTTCTGCGCAGCTTGTTTTCTAGGCAGCAGCGCTATTGTGATGTCATCGGGGGGCATTGTGACAAGCCGCCAGTGTTCCGTCTCTTCATGTTGTGCACAGTTCAAACGGAAAATACATCAACAGGCAGACTACAGAAAAGCTTACTATCAAAGGTTAGAGGGGGGCTTTCTCAGAGGGCTTTTTACAGTTTTTCTATTCCCAATTAGCCATTTAAGTGTACTTATTGAAAGTAGTAATTCTTTCATAGGCCGCCCTTTCTTAGTATTTGACGTTCCTTATATTGCGGTATGAGGCTTCGCAGTAGGTTGCAAACATTCATCACCCATGACTGTCCCCAATTGAGCTCAGAAGCTCAATGTCTATCATGACCTCTCTTTTAGAATGTCCAAGAGCAAGCAAACTATTCCTCCAGGAGAGGGCGCCAACAGACTACTAAAGAGATCATCATTACTCAAAGAAAACCCCAAAAACCAATGCATGATAGGAATAAACAGGTAACTTTCTTTGGAGTGGAAGCGGAGAGATCGCACCAGATGCCAATTCTAGATCTTATCACACCTGTGGTCACTGCAGCAGCAGGTGAATCCACTTTGTCCAAAAGGGATCTATTCCATTCAATTGCAAATGATCTAGATAAGACAGAGAACTGCAGCACGGGGACATAGCCGAGTTGGTCAGGTTGAGTGGTGATGAGTTTGCTATTTGGATGAATAAAGAAAGTCAAAAGTGTGAAAGATAAAAAACAAAAGGAGGAAGTGTGAAAAGTGAATGGGCCAAATTGAGGTGCATATGAAGACGTATGCTTTCTTCCAATTCATTAAATCGGGCTAATATGAATCAGGTGAATTGAGTTCTGCTTTTGGAAACTGGGTTAAGAAGGGGTGCACCGTTCCTGGAGGTACTGCAATACCAGGTCAATGCGTGGAGTGGACAGAGCAAGCTCTTTTTCCATCTCCCTGTTCTAAAAATCCATTTAATATATGGTCCCCAGATAGGGGACGTATCAGATATTAAACTGATAAGAACAGATACTACACTTGATCTTAGCCAAAAGGCCGAGAAGCGATAACCAGAATTGGTTTGGGCCTCGAGTGGCACCCTGGCCTATGCCGGACACATCTTAGGGAGAGAGAGCGAGAGGGAGACAAACCCACGCCTACACAAGACATTTTGTCACCCAAGCCAACCCTTGAAAAGGCTGCTTTGCAGAGCAAAAACAAGAAGAATGGTGCGTTTTGCAGCCGCCGCCCACTGCAATGAATCTGAATAACTCCTCCTTTAGGGCGCAAGCAACTCCCCTCCCCCTTGCAGTCTTTCCAATTCACGATACAAAAAGACGGACAGGACAGGTTGCCTGACTTTCCGTCACTGCCACCCTTTGCCATCCTTACCCGTAGAAAGCCCTTTCATCATCCCCAAACCCTAATCTTTTCCCTTTCCTTCCCAGCCCCCAAACCCTGCCCTCTGTATCTTTCTCACCACCCGCTTCCCTTCTCCTGTCATCCCCCTACCACCCGGGAAAAAAAGAGATTGCCCCCTCCTTCCACTAGCCCACCCTCCCACCCAAAGAACAACTTCTTCTGCGCAGCTTGTTTTCTAGGCAGCAGCGCTATTGTGATGTCATCGGGGGGCATTGTGACAAGCCGCCAGTGTTCCGTCTCTTCATGTTGTGCACAGTTCAAACGGAAAATACATCAACAGGCAGACTACAGAAAAGCTTACTATCAAAGGTTAGAGGGGGGCTTTCTCAGAGGGCTTTTTACAGTTTTTCTATTCCCAATTAGCCGTTTAAGTGTACTTATTGAAAGTAGTAATTCTTTCATAGGCCGCCCTTTCTTAGTATTTGACGTTCCTTATATTGCGGTATGAGGCTTCGCAGTAGGTTGCAAACATTCATCACCCATGACTGTCCCCAATTGAGCTCAGAAGCTCAATGTCTATCATGACCTCTCTTTTAGAATGTCCAAGAGCAAGCAAACTATTCCTCCAGGAGAGGGCGCCAACAGACTACTAAAGAGATCATCATTACTCAAAGAAAACCCCAAAAACCAATGCATGATAGGAATAAACAGGTAACTTTCTTTGGAGTGGAAGCGGAGAGATCGCACCAGATGCCAATTCTAGATCTTATCACACCTGTGGTCACTGCAGCAGCAGGTGAATCCACTTTGTCCAAAAGGGATCTATTCCATTCAATTGCAAATGATCTAGATAAGACAGAGAACTGCAGCACGGGGACATAGCCGAGTTGGTCAGGTTGAGTGGTGATGAGTTTGCTATTTGGATGAATAAAGAAAGTCAAAAGTGTGAAAGATAAAAAACAAAAGGAGGAAGTGTGAAAAGTGAATGGGCCAAATTGAGGTGCATATGAAGACGTATGCTTTCTTCCAATTCATTAAATCGGGCTAATATGAATCAGGTGAATTGAGTTCTGCTTTTGGAAACTGGGTTAAGAAGGGGTGCACCGTTCCTGGAGGTACTGCAATACCAGGTCAATGCGTGGAGTGGACAGAGCAAGCTCTTTTTCCATCTCCCTGTTCTAAAAATCCATTTAATATATGGTCCCCAGATAGGGGACGTATCAGATATTAAACTGATAAGAACAGATACTACACTTGATCTTAGCCAAAAGGCCGAGAAGCGATAACCAGAATTGGTTTGGGCCTCGAGTGGCACCCTGGCCTATGCCGGACACATCTTAGGGAGAGAGAGCGAGAGGGAGACAAACCCACGCCTACACAAGACATTTTGTCACCCAAGCCAACCCTTGAAAAGGCTGCTTTGCAGAGCAAAAACAAGAAGAATGGTGCGTTTTGCAGCCGCCGCCCACTGCAATGAATCTGAATAACTCCTCCTTTAGGGCGCAAGCAACTCCCCTCCCCCTTGCAGTCTTTCCAATTCACGATACAAAAAGACGGACAGGACAGGTTGCCTGACTTTCCGTCACTGCCACCCTTTGCCATCCTTACCCGTAGAAAGCCCTTTCATCATCCCCAAACCCTAATCTTTTCCCTTTCCTTCCCAGCCCCCAAACCCTGCCCTCTGTACCTTTCTCACCACCCGCTTCCCTTCTCCTGTCATCCCCCTACCACCCGGGAAAAAAAGAGATTGCCCCCTCCTTCCACTAGCCCACCCTCCCACCCAAAGAACAACTTCTTCTGCGCAGCTTGTTTTCTAGGCAGCAGCGCTATTGTGATGTCATCGGGGGGCATTGTGACAAGCCGCCAGTGTTCCGTCTCTTCATGTTGTGCACAGTTCAAACGGAAAATACATCAACAGGCAGACTACAGAAAAGCTTACTATCAAAGGTTAGAGGGGGGCTTTCTCAGAGGGCTTTTTACAGTTTTTCTATTCCCAATTAGCCGTTTAAGTGTACTTATTGAAAGTAGTAATTCTTTCATAGGCCGCCCTTTCTTAGTATTTGACGTTCCTTATATTGCGGTATGAGGCTTCGCAGTAGGTTGCAAACATTCATCACCCATGACTGTCCCCAATTGAGCTCAGAAGCTCAATGTCTATCATGACCTCTCTTTTAGAATGTCCAAGAGCAAGCAAACTATTCCTCCAGGAGAGGGCGCCAACAGACTACTAAAGAGATCATCATTACTCAAAGAAAACCCCAAAAACCAATGCATGATAGGAATAAACAGGTAACTTTCTTTGGAGTGGAAGCGGAGAGATCGCACCAGATGCCAATTCTAGATCTTATCACACCTGTGGTCACTGCAGCAGCAGGTGAATCCACTTTGTCCAAAAGGGATCTATTCCATTCAATTGCAAATGATCTAGATAAGACAGAGAACTGCAGCACGGGGACATAGCCGAGTTGGTCAGGTTGAGTGGTGATGAGTTTGCTATTTGGATGAATAAAGAAAGTCAAAAGTGTGAAAGATAAAAAACAAAAGGAGGAAGTGTGAAAAGTGAATGGGCCAAATTGAGGTGCATATGAAGACGTATGCTTTCTTCCAATTCATTAAATCGGGCTAATATGAATCAGGTGAATTGAGTTCTGCTTTTGGAAACTGGGTTAAGAAGGGGTGCACCGTTCCTGGAGGTACTGCAATACCAGGTCAATGCGTGGAGTGGACAGAGCAAGCTCTTTTTCCATCTCCCTGTTCTAAAAATCCATTTAATATATGGTCCCCAGATAGGGGACGTATCAGATATTAAACTGATAAGAACAGATACTACACTTGATCTTAGCCAAAAGGCCGAGAAGCGATAACCAGAATTGGTTTGGGCCTCGAGTGGCACCCTGGCCTATGCCGGACACATCTTAGGGAGAGAGAGCGAGAGGGAGACAAACCCACGCCTACACAAGACATTTTGTCACCCAAGCCAACCCTTGAAAAGGCTGCTTTGCAGAGCAAAAACAAGAAGAATGGTGCGTTTTGCAGCCGCCGCCCACTGCAATGAATCTGAATAACTCCTCCTTTAGGGCGCAAGCAACTCCCCTCCCCCTTGCAGTCTTTCCAATTCACGATACAAAAAGACGGACAGGACAGGTTGCCTGACTTTCCGTCACTGCCACCCTTTGCCATCCTTACCCGTAGAAAGCCCTTTCATCATCCCCAAACCCTAATCTTTTCCCTTTCCTTCCCAGCCCCCAAACCCTGCCCTCTGTACCTTTCTCACCACCCGCTTCCCTTCTCCTGTCATCCCCCTACCACCCGGGAAAAAAAGAGATTGCCCCCTCCTTCCACTAGCCCACCCTCCCACCCAAAGAACAACTTCTTCTGCGCAGCTTGTTTTCTAGGCAGCAGCGCTATTGTGATGTCATCGGGGGGCATTGTGACAAGCCGCCAGTGTTCCGTCTCTTCATGTTGTGCACAGTTCAAACGGAAAATACATCAACAGGCAGACTACAGAAAAGCTTACTATCAAAGGTTAGAGGGGGGCTTTCTCAGAGGGCTTTTTACAGTTTTTCTATTCCCAATTAGCCGTTTAAGTGTACTTATTGAAAGTAGTAATTCTTTCATAGGCCGCCCTTTCTTAGTATTTGACGTTCCTTATATTGCGGTATGAGGCTTCGCAGTAGGTTGCAAACATTCATCACCCATGACTGTCCCCAATTGAGCTCAGAAGCTCAATGTCTATCATGACCTCTCTTTTAGAATGTCCAAGAGCAAGCAAACTATTCCTCCAGGAGAGGGCGCCAACAGACTACTAAAGAGATCATCATTACTCAAAGAAAACCCCAAAAACCAATGCATGATAGGAATAAACAGGTAACTTTCTTTGGAGTGGAAGCGGAGAGATCGCACCAGATGCCAATTCTAGATCTTATCACACCTGTGGTCACTGCAGCAGCAGGTGAATCCACTTTGTCCAAAAGGGATCTATTCCATTCAATTGCAAATGGTCTAGATAAGACAGAGAACTGCAGCACGGGGACATAGCCGAGTTGGTCAGGTTGAGTGGTGATGAGTTTGCTATTTGGATGAATAAAGAAAGTCAAAAGTGTGAAAGATAAAAAACAAAAGGAGGAAGTGTGAAAAGTGAATGGGCCAAATTGAGGTGCATATGAAGACGTATGCTTTCTTCCAATTCATTAAATCGGGCTAATATGAATCAGGTGAATTGAGTTCTGCTTTTGGAAACTGGGTTAAGAAGGGGTGCACCGTTCCTGGAGGTACTGCAATACCAGGTCAATGCGTGGAGTGGACAGAGCAAGCTCTTTTTCCATCTCCCTGTTCTAAAAATCCATTTAATATATGGTCCCCAGATAGGGGACGTATCAGATATTAAACTGATAAGAACAGATACTACACTTGATCTTAGCCAAAAGGCCGAGAAGCGATAACCAGAATTGGTTTGGGCCTCGAGTGGCACCCTGGCCTATGCCGGACACATCTTAGGGAGAGAGAGCGAGAGGGAGACAAACCCACGCCTACACAAGACATTTTGTCACCCAAGCCAACCCTTGAAAAGGCTGCTTTGCAGAGCAAAAACAAGAAGAATGGTGCGTTTTGCAGCCGCCGCCCACTGCAATGAATCTGAATAACTCCTCCTTTAGGGCGCAAGCAACTCCCCTCCCCCTTGCAGTCTTTCCAATTCACGATACAAAAAGACGGACAGGACAGGTTGCCTGACTTTCCGTCACTGCCACCCTTTGCCATCCTTACCCGTAGAAAGCCCTTTCATCATCCCCAAACCCTAATCTTTTCCCTTTCCTTCCCAGCCCCCAAACCCTGCCCTCTGTACCTTTCTCACCACCCGCTTCCCTTCTCCTGTCATCCCCCTACCACCCGGGAAAAAAAGAGATTGCCCCCTCCTTCCACTAGCCCACCCTCCCACCCAAAGAACAACTTCTTCTGCGCAGCTTGTTTTCTAGGCAGCAGCGCTATTGTGATGTCATCGGGGGGCATTGTGACAAGCCGCCAGTGTTCCGTCTCTTCATGTTGTGCACAGTTCAAACGGAAAATACATCAACAGGCAGACTACAGAAAAGCTTACTATCAAAGGTTAGAGGGGGGCTTTCTCAGAGGGCTTTTTACAGTTTTTCTATTCCCAATTAGCCGTTTAAGTGTACTTATTGAAAGTAGTAATTCTTTCATAGGCCGCCCTTTCTTAGTATTTGACGTTCCTTATATTGCGGTATGAGGCTTCGCAGTAGGTTGCAAACATTCATCACCCATGACTGTCCCCAATTGAGCTCAGAAGCTCAATGTCTATCATGACCTCTCTTTTAGAATGTCCAAGAGCAAGCAAACTATTCCTCCAGGAGAGGGCGCCAACAGACTACTAAAGAGATCATCATTACTCAAAGAAAACCCCAAAAACCAATGCATGATAGGAATAAACAGGTAACTTTCTTTGGAGTGGAAGCGGAGAGATCGCACCAGATGCCAATTCTAGATCTTATCACACCTGTGGTCACTGCAGCAGCAGGTGAATCCACTTTGTCCAAAAGGGATCTATTCCATTCAATTGCAAATGATCTAGATAAGACAGAGAACTGCAGCACGGGGACATAGCCGAGTTGGTCAGGTTGAGTGGTGATGAGTTTGCTATTTGGATGAATAAAGAAAGTCAAAAGTGTGAAAGATAAAAAACAAAAGGAGGAAGTGTGAAAAGTGAATGGGCCAAATTGAGGTGCATATGAAGACGTATGCTTTCTTCCAATTCATTAAATCGGGCTAATATGAATCAGGTGAATTGAGTTCTGCTTTTGGAAACTGGGTTAAGAAGGGGTGCACCGTTCCTGGAGGTACTGCAATACCAGGTCAATGCGTGGAGTGGACAGAGCAAGCTCTTTTTCCATCTCCCTGTTCTAAAAATCCATTTAATATATGGTCCCCAGATAGGGGACGTATCAGATATTAAACTGATAAGAACAGATACTACACTTGATCTTAGCCAAAAGGCCGAGAAGCGATAACCAGAATTGGTTTGGGCCTCGAGTGGCACCCTGGCCTATGCCGGACACATCTTAGGGAGAGAGAGCGAGAGGGAGACAAACCCACGCCTACACAAGACATTTTGTCACCCAAGCCAACCCTTGAAAAGGCTGCTTTGCAGAGCAAAAACAAGAAGAATGGTGCGTTTTGCAGCCGCCGCCCACTGCAATGAATCTGAATAACTCCTCCTTTAGGGCGCAAGCAACTCCCCTCCCCCTTGCAGTCTTTCCAATTCACGATACAAAAAGACGGACAGGACAGGTTGCCTGACTTTCCGTCACTGCCACCCTTTGCCATCCTTACCCGTAGAAAGCCCTTTCATCATCCCCAAACCCTAATCTTTTCCCTTTCCTTCCCAGCCCCCAAACCCTGCCCTCTGTACCTTTCTCACCACCCGCTTCCCTTCTCCTGTCATCCCCCTACCACCCGGGAAAAAAAGAGATTGCCCCCTCCTTCCACTAGCCCACCCTCCCACCCAAAGAACAACTTCTTCTGCGCAGCTTGTTTTCTAGGCAGCAGCGCTATTGTGATGTCATCGGGGGGCATTGTGACAAGCCGCCAGTGTTCCGTCTCTTCATGTTGTGCACAGTTCAAACGGAAAATACATCAACAGGCAGACTACAGAAAAGCTTACTATCAAAGGTTAGAGGGGGGCTTTCTCAGAGGGCTTTTTACAGTTTTTCTATTCCCAATTAGCCGTTTAAGTGTACTTATTGAAAGTAGTAATTCTTTCATAGGCCGCCCTTTCTTAGTATTTGACGTTCCTTATATTGCGGTATGAGGCTTCGCAGTAGGTTGCAAACATTCATCACCCATGACTGTCCCCAATTGAGCTCAGAAGCTCAATGTCTATCATGACCTCTCTTTTAGAATGTCCAAGAGCAAGCAAACTATTCCTCCAGGAGAGGGCGCCAACAGACTACTAAAGAGATCATCATTACTCAAAGAAAACCCCAAAAACCAATGCATGATAGGAATAAACAGGTAACTTTCTTTGGAGTGGAAGCGGAGAGATCGCACCAGATGCCAATTCTAGATCTTATCACACCTGTGGTCACTGCAGCAGCAGGTGAATCCACTTTGTCCAAAAGGGATCTATTCCATTCAATTGCAAATGATCTAGATAAGACAGAGAACTGCAGCACGGGGACATAGCCGAGTTGGTCAGGTTGAGTGGTGATGAGTTTGCTATTTGGATGAATAAAGAAAGTCAAAAGTGTGAAAGATAAAAAACAAAAGGAGGAAGTGTGAAAAGTGAATGGGCCAAATTGAGGTGCATATGAAGACGTATGCTTTCTTCCAATTCATTAAATCGGGCTAATATGAATCAGGTGAATTGAGTTCTGCTTTTGGAAACTGGGTTAAGAAGGGGTGCACCGTTCCTGGAGGTACTGCAATACCAGGTCAATGCGTGGAGTGGACAGAGCAAGCTCTTTTTCCATCTCCCTGTTCTAAAAATCCATTTAATATATGGTCCCCAGATAGGGGACGTATCAGATATTAAACTGATAAGAACAGATACTACACTTGATCTTAGCCAAAAGGCCGAGAAGCGATAACCAGAATTGGTTTGGGCCTCGAGTGGCACCCTGGCCTATGCCGGACACATCTTAGGGAGAGAGAGCGAGAGGGAGACAAACCCACGCCTACACAAGACATTTTGTCACCCAAGCCAACCCTTGAAAAGGCTGCTTTGCAGAGCAAAAACAAGAAGAATGGTGCGTTTTGCAGCCGCCGCCCACTGCAATGAATCTGAATAACTCCTCCTTTAGGGCGCAAGCAACTCCCCTCCCCCTTGCAGTCTTTCCAATTCACGATACAAAAAGACGGACAGGACAGGTTGCCTGACTTTCCGTCACTGCCACCCTTTGCCATCCTTACCCGTAGAAAGCCCTTTCATCATCCCCAAACCCTAATCTTTTCCCTTTCCTTCCCAGCCCCCAAACCCTGCCCTCTGTACCTTTCTCACCACCCGCTTCCCTTCTCCTGTCATCCCCCTACCACCCGGGAAAAAAAGAGATTGCCCCCTCCTTCCACTAGCCCACCCTCCCACCCAAAGAACAACTTCTTCTGCGCAGCTTGTTTTCTAGGCAGCAGCGCTATTGTGATGTCATCGGGGGGCATTGTGACAAGCCGCCAGTGTTCCGTCTCTTCATGTTGTGCACAGTTCAAACGGAAAATACATCAACAGGCAGACTACAGAAAAGCTTACTATCAAAGGTTAGAGGGGGGCTTTCTCAGAGGGCTTTTTACAGTTTTTCTATTCCCAATTAGCCGTTTAAGTGTACTTATTGAAAGTAGTAATTCTTTCATAGGCCGCCCTTTCTTAGTATTTGACGTTCCTTATATTGCGGTATGAGGCTTCGCAGTAGGTTGCAAACATTCATCACCCATGACTGTCCCCAATTGAGCTCAGAAGCTCAATGTCTATCATGACCTCTCTTTTAGAATGTCCAAGAGCAAGCAAACTATTCCTCCAGGAGAGGGCGCCAACAGACTACTAAAGAGATCATCATTACTCAAAGAAAACCCCAAAAACCAATGCATGATAGGAATAAACAGGTAACTTTCTTTGGAGTGGAAGCGGAGAGATCGCACCAGATGCCAATTCTAGATCTTATCACACCTGTGGTCACTGCAGCAGCAGGTGAATCCACTTTGTCCAAAAGGGATCTATTCCATTCAATTGCAAATGATCTAGATAAGACAGAGAACTGCAGCACGGGGACATAGCCGAGTTGGTCAGGTTGAGTGGTGATGAGTTTGCTATTTGGATGAATAAAGAAAGTCAAAAGTGTGAAAGATAAAAAACAAAAGGAGGAAGTGTGAAAAGTGAATGGGCCAAATTGAGGTGCATATGAAGACGTATGCTTTCTTCCAATTCATTAAATCGGGCTAATATGAATCAGGTGAATTGAGTTCTGCTTTTGGAAACTGGGTTAAGAAGGGGTGCACCGTTCCTGGAGGTACTGCAATACCAGGTCAATGCGTGGAGTGGACAGAGCAAGCTCTTTTTCCATCTCCCTGTTCTAAAAATCCATTTAATATATGGTCCCCAGATAGGGGACGTATCAGATATTAAACTGATAAGAACAGATACTACACTTGATCTTAGCCAAAAGGCCGAGAAGCGATAACCAGAATTGGTTTGGGCCTCGAGTGGCACCCTGGCCTATGCCGGACACATCTTAGGGAGAGAGAGCGAGAGGGAGACAAACCCACGCCTACACAAGACATTTTGTCACCCAAGCCAACCCTTGAAAAGGCTGCTTTGCAGAGCAAAAACAAGAAGAATGGTGCGTTTTGCAGCCGCCGCCCACTGCAATGAATCTGAATAACTCCTCCTTTAGGGCGCAAGCAACTCCCCTCCCCCTTGCAGTCTTTCCAATTCACGATACAAAAAGACGGACAGGACAGGTTGCCTGACTTTCCGTCACTGCCACCCTTTGCCATCCTTACCCGTAGAAAGCCCTTTCATCATCCCCAAACCCTAATCTTTTCCCTTTCCTTCCCAGCCCCCAAACCCTGCCCTCTGTACCTTTCTCACCACCCGCTTCCCTTCTCCTGTCATCCCCCTACCACCCGGGAAAAAAAGAGATTGCCCCCTCCTTCCACTAGCCCACCCTCCCACCCAAAGAACAACTTCTTCTGCGCAGCTTGTTTTCTAGGCAGCAGCGCTATTGTGATGTCATCGGGGGGCATTGTGACAAGCCGCCAGTGTTCCGTCTCTTCATGTTGTGCACAGTTCAAACGGAAAATACATCAACAGGCAGACTACAGAAAAGCTTACTATCAAAGGTTAGAGGGGGGCTTTCTCAGAGGGCTTTTTACAGTTTTTCTATTCCCAATTAGCCGTTTAAGTGTACTTATTGAAAGTAGTAATTCTTTCATAGGCCGCCCTTTCTTAGTATTTGACGTTCCTTATATTGCGGTATGAGGCTTCGCAGTAGGTTGCAAACATTCATCACCCATGACTGTCCCCAATTGAGCTCAGAAGCTCAATGTCTATCATGACCTCTCTTTTAGAATGTCCAAGAGCAAGCAAACTATTCCTCCAGGAGAGGGCGCCAACAGACTACTAAAGAGATCATCATTACTCAAAGAAAACCCCAAAAACCAATGCATGATAGGAATAAACAGGTAACTTTCTTTGGAGTGGAAGCGGAGAGATCGCACCAGATGCCAATTCTAGATCTTATCACACCTGTGGTCACTGCAGCAGCAGGTGAATCCACTTTGTCCAAAAGGGATCTATTCCATTCAATTGCAAATGATCTAGATAAGACAGAGAACTGCAGCACGGGGACATAGCCGAGTTGGTCAGGTTGAGTGGTGATGAGTTTGCTATTTGGATGAATAAAGAAAGTCAAAAGTGTGAAAGATAAAAAACAAAAGGAGGAAGTGTGAAAAGTGAATGGGCCAAATTGAGGTGCATATGAAGACGTATGCTTTCTTCCAATTCATTAAATCGGGCTAATATGAATCAGGTGAATTGAGTTCTGCTTTTGGAAACTGGGTTAAGAAGGGGTGCACCGTTCCTGGAGGTACTGCAATACCAGGTCAATGCGTGGAGTGGACAGAGCAAGCTCTTTTTCCATCTCCCTGTTCTAAAAATCCATTTAATATATGGTCCCCAGATAGGGGACGTATCAGATATTAAACTGATAAGAACAGATACTACACTTGATCTTAGCCAAAAGGCCGAGAAGCGATAACCAGAATTGGTTTGGGCCTCGAGTGGCACCCTGGCCTATGCCGGACACATCTTAGGGAGAGAGAGCGAGAGGGAGACAAACCCACGCCTACACAAGACATTTTGTCACCCAAGCCAACCCTTGAAAAGGCTGCTTTGCAGAGCAAAAACAAGAAGAATGGTGCGTTTTGCAGCCGCCGCCCACTGCAATGAATCTGAATAACTCCTCCTTTAGGGCGCAAGCAACTCCCCTCCCCCTTGCAGTCTTTCCAATTCACGATACAAAAAGACGGACAGGACAGGTTGCCTGACTTTCCGTCACTGCCACCCTTTGCCATCCTTACCCGTAGAAAGCCCTTTCATCATCCCCAAACCCTAATCTTTTCCCTTTCCTTCCCAGCCCCCAAACCCTGCCCTCTGTACCTTTCTCACCACCCGCTTCCCTTCTCCTGTCATCCCCCTACCACCCGGGAAAAAAAGAGATTGCCCCCTCCTTCCACTAGCCCACCCTCCCACCCAAAGAACAACTTCTTCTGCGCAGCTTGTTTTCTAGGCAGCAGCGCTATTGTGATGTCATCGGGGGGCATTGTGACAAGCCGCCAGTGTTCCGTCTCTTCATGTTGTGCACAGTTCAAACGGAAAATACATCAACAGGCAGACTACAGAAAAGCTTACTATCAAAGGTTAGAGGGGGGCTTTCTCAGAGGGCTTTTTACAGTTTTTCTATTCCCAATTAGCCGTTTAAGTGTACTTATTGAAAGTAGTAATTCTTTCATAGGCCGCCCTTTCTTAGTATTTGACGTTCCTTATATTGCGGTATGAGGCTTCGCAGTAGGTTGCAAACATTCATCACCCATGACTGTCCCCAATTGAGCTCAGAAGCTCAATGTCTATCATGACCTCTCTTTTAGAATGTCCAAGAGCAAGCAAACTATTCCTCCAGGAGAGGGCGCCAACAGACTACTAAAGAGATCATCATTACTCAAAGAAAACCCCAAAAACCAATGCATGATAGGAATAAACAGGTAACTTTCTTTGGAGTGGAAGCGGAGAGATCGCACCAGATGCCAATTCTAGATCTTATCACACCTGTGGTCACTGCAGCAGCAGGTGAATCCACTTTGTCCAAAAGGGATCTATTCCATTCAATTGCAAATGATCTAGATAAGACAGAGAACTGCAGCACGGGGACATAGCCGAGTTGGTCAGGTTGAGTGGTGATGAGTTTGCTATTTGGATGAATAAAGAAAGTCAAAAGTGTGAAAGATAAAAAACAAAAGGAGGAAGTGTGAAAAGTGAATGGGCCAAATTGAGGTGCATATGAAGACGTATGCTTTCTTCCAATTCATTAAATCGGGCTAATATGAATCAGGTGAATTGAGTTCTGCTTTTGGAAACTGGGTTAAGAAGGGGTGCACCGTTCCTGGAGGTACTGCAATACCAGGTCAATGCGTGGAGTGGACAGAGCAAGCTCTTTTTCCATCTCCCTGTTCTAAAAATCCATTTAATATATGGTCCCCAGATAGGGGACGTATCAGATATTAAACTGATAAGAACAGATACTACACTTGATCTTAGCCAAAAGGCCGAGAAGCGATAACCAGAATTGGTTTGGGCCTCGAGTGGCACCCTGGCCTATGCCGGACACATCTTAGGGAGAGAGAGCGAGAGGGAGACAAACCCACGCCTACACAAGACATTTTGTCACCCAAGCCAACCCTTGAAAAGGCTGCTTTGCAGAGCAAAAACAAGAAGAATGGTGCGTTTTGCAGCCGCCGCCCACTGCAATGAATCTGAATAACTCCTCCTTTAGGGCGCAAGCAACTCCCCTCCCCCTTGCAGTCTTTCCAATTCACGATACAAAAAGACGGACAGGACAGGTTGCCTGACTTTCCGTCACTGCCACCCTTTGCCATCCTTACCCGTAGAAAGCCCTTTCATCATCCCCAAACCCTAATCTTTTCCCTTTCCTTCCCAGCCCCCAAACCCTGCCCTCTGTACCTTTCTCACCACCCGCTTCCCTTCTCCTGTCATCCCCCTACCACCCGGGAAAAAAAGAGATTGCCCCCTCCTTCCACTAGCCCACCCTCCCACCCAAAGAACAACTTCTTCTGCGCAGCTTGTTTTCTAGGCAGCAGCGCTATTGTGATGTCATCGGGGGGCATTGTGACAAGCCGCCAGTGTTCCGTCTCTTCATGTTGTGCACAGTTCAAACGGAAAATACATCAACAGGCAGACTACAGAAAAGCTTACTATCAAAGGTTAGAGGGGGGCTTTCTCAGAGGGCTTTTTACAGTTTTTCTATTCCCAATTAGCCGTTTAAGTGTACTTATTGAAAGTAGTAATTCTTTCATAGGCCGCCCTTTCTTAGTATTTGACGTTCCTTATATTGCGGTATGAGGCTTCGCAGTAGGTTGCAAACATTCATCACCCATGACTGTCCCCAATTGAGCTCAGAAGCTCAATGTCTATCATGACCTCTCTTTTAGAATGTCCAAGAGCAAGCAAACTATTCCTCCAGGAGAGGGCGCCAACAGACTACTAAAGAGATCATCATTACTCAAAGAAAACCCCAAAAACCAATGCATGATAGGAATAAACAGGTAACTTTCTTTGGAGTGGAAGCGGAGAGATCGCACCAGATGCCAATTCTAGATCTTATCACACCTGTGGTCACTGCAGCAGCAGGTGAATCCACTTTGTCCAAAAGGGATCTATTCCATTCAATTGCAAATGATCTAGATAAGACAGAGAACTGCAGCACGGGGACATAGCCGAGTTGGTCAGGTTGAGTGGTGATGAGTTTGCTATTTGGATGAATAAAGAAAGTCAAAAGTGTGAAAGATAAAAAACAAAAGGAGGAAGTGTGAAAAGTGAATGGGCCAAATTGAGGTGCATATGAAGACGTATGCTTTCTTCCAATTCATTAAATCGGGCTAATATGAATCAGGTGAATTGAGTTCTGCTTTTGGAAACTGGGTTAAGAAGGGGTGCACCGTTCCTGGAGGTACTGCAATACCAGGTCAATGCGTGGAGTGGACAGAGCAAGCTCTTTTTCCATCTCCCTGTTCTAAAAATCCATTTAATATATGGTCCCCAGATAGGGGACGTATCAGATATTAAACTGATAAGAACAGATACTACACTTGATCTTAGCCAAAAGGCCGAGAAGCGATAACCAGAATTGGTTTGGGCCTCGAGTGGCACCCTGGCCTATGCCGGACACATCTTAGGGAGAGAGAGCGAGAGGGAGACAAACCCACGCCTACACAAGACATTTTGTCACCCAAGCCAACCCTTGAAAAGGCTGCTTTGCAGAGCAAAAACAAGAAGAATGGTGCGTTTTGCAGCCGCCGCCCACTGCAATGAATCTGAATAACTCCTCCTTTAGGGCGCAAGCAACTCCCCTCCCCCTTGCAGTCTTTCCAATTCACGATACAAAAAGACGGACAGGACAGGTTGCCTGACTTTCCGTCACTGCCACCCTTTGCCATCCTTACCCGTAGAAAGCCCTTTCATCATCCCCAAACCCTAATCTTTTCCCTTTCCTTCCCAGCCCCCAAACCCTGCCCTCTGTACCTTTCTCACCACCCGCTTCCCTTCTCCTGTCATCCCCCTACCACCCGGGAAAAAAAGAGATTGCCCCCTCCTTCCACTAGCCCACCCTCCCACCCAAAGAACAACTTCTTCTGCGCAGCTTGTTTTCTAGGCAGCAGCGCTATTGTGATGTCATCGGGGGGCATTGTGACAAGCCGCCAGTGTTCCGTCTCTTCATGTTGTGCACAGTTCAAACGGAAAATACATCAACAGGCAGACTACAGAAAAGCTTACTATCAAAGGTTAGAGGGGGGCTTTCTCAGAGGGCTTTTTACAGTTTTTCTATTCCCAATTAGCCGTTTAAGTGTACTTATTGAAAGTAGTAATTCTTTCATAGGCCGCCCTTTCTTAGTATTTGACGTTCCTTATATTGCGGTATGAGGCTTCGCAGTAGGTTGCAAACATTCATCACCCATGACTGTCCCCAATTGAGCTCAGAAGCTCAATGTCTATCATGACCTCTCTTTTAGAATGTCCAAAAGCAAGCAAACTATTCCTCCAGGAGAGGGCGCCAACAGACTACTAAAGAGATCATCATTACTCAAAGAAAACCCCAAAAACCAATGCATGATAGGAATAAACAGGTAACTTTCTTTGGAGTGGAAGCGGAGAGATCGCACCAGATGCCAATTCTAGATCTTATCACACCTGTGGTCACTGCAGCAGCAGGTGAATCCACTTTGTCCAAAAGGGATCTATTCCATTCAATTGCAAATGATCTAGATAAGACAGAGAACTGCAGCACGGGGACATAGCCGAGTTGGTCAGGTTGAGTGGTGATGAGTTTGCTATTTGGATGAATAAAGAAAGTCAAAAGTGTGAAAGATAAAAAACAAAAGGAGGAAGTGTGAAAAGTGAATGGGCCAAATTGAGGTGCATATGAAGACGTATGCTTTCTTCCAATTCATTAAATCGGGCTAATATGAATCAGGTGAATTGAGTTCTGCTTTTGGAAACTGGGTTAAGAAGGGGTGCACCGTTCGTGGAGGTACTGCAATACCAGGTCAATGCGTGGAGTGGACAGAGCAAGCTCTTTTTCCATCTCCCTGTTCTAAAAATCCATTTAATATATGGTCCCCAGATAGGGGACGTATCAGATATTAAACTGATAAGAACAGATACTACACTTGATCTTAGCCAAAAGGCCGAGAAGCGATAACCAGAATTGGTTTGGGCCTCGAGTGGCACCCTGGCCTATGCCGGACACATCTTAGGGAGAGAGAGCGAGAGGGAGACAAACCCACGCCTACACAAGACATTTTGTCACCCAAGCCAACCCTTGAAAAGGCTGCTTTGCAGAGCAAAAACAAGAAGAATGGTGCGTTTTGCAGCCGCCGCCCACTGCAATGAATCTGAATAACTCCTCCTTTAGGGCGCAAGCAACTCCCCTCCCCCTTGCAGTCTTTCCAATTCACGATACAAAAAGACGGACAGGACAGGTTGCCTGACTTTCCGTCACTGCCACCCTTTGCCATCCTTACCCGTAGAAAGCCCTTTCATCATCCCCAAACCCTAATCTTTTCCCTTTCCTTCCCAGCCCCCAAACCCTGCCCTCTGTACCTTTCTCACCACCCGCTTCCCTTCTCCTGTCATCCCCCTACCACCCGGGAAAAAAAGAGATTGCCCCCTCCTTCCACTAGCCCACCCTCCCACCCAAAGAACAACTTCTTCTGCGCAGCTTGTTTTCTAGGCAGCAGCGCTATTGTGATGTCATCGGGGGGCATTGTGACAAGCCGCCAGTGTTCCGTCTCTTCATGTTGTGCACAGTTCAAACGGAAAATACATCAACAGGCAGACTACAGAAAAGCTTACTATCAAAGGTTAGAGGGGGGCTTTCTCAGAGGGCTTTTTACAGTTTTTCTATTCCCAATTAGCCGTTTAAGTGTACTTATTGAAAGTAGTAATTCTTTCATAGGCCGCCCTTTCTTAGTATTTGACGTTCCTTATATTGCGGTATGAGGCTTCGCAGTAGGTTGCAAACATTCATCACCCATGACTGTCCCCAATTGAGCTCAGAAGCTCAATGTCTATCATGACCTCTCTTTTAGAATGTCCAAGAGCAAGCAAACTATTCCTCCAGGAGAGGGCGCCAACAGACTACTAAAGAGATCATCATTACTCAAAGAAAACCCCAAAAACCAATGCATGATAGGAATAAACAGGTAACTTTCTTTGGAGTGGAAGCGGAGAGATCGCACCAGATGCCAATTCTAGATCTTATCACACCTGTGGTCACTGCAGCAGCAGGTGAATCCACTTTGTCCAAAAGGGATCTATTCCATTCAATTGCAAATGATCTAGATAAGACAGAGAACTGCAGCACGGGGACATAGCCGAGTTGGTCAGGTTGAGTGGTGATGAGTTTGCTATTTGGATGAATAAAGAAAGTCAAAAGTGTGAAAGATAAAAAACAAAAGGAGGAAGTGTGAAAAGTGAATGGGCCAAATTGAGGTGCATATGAAGACGTATGCTTTCTTCCAATTCATTAAATCGGGCTAATATGAATCAGGTGAATTGAGTTCTGCTTTTGGAAACTGGGTTAAGAAGGGGTGCACCGTTCCTGGAGGTACTGCAATACCAGGTCAATGCGTGGAGTGGACAGAGCAAGCTCTTTTTCCATCTCCCTGTTCTAAAAATCCATTTAATATATGGTCCCCAGATAGGGGACGTATCAGATATTAAACTGATAAGAACAGATACTACACTTGATCTTAGCCAAAAGGCCGAGAAGCGATAACCAGAATTGGTTTGGGCCTCGAGTGGCACCCTGGCCTATGCCGGACACATCTTAGGGAGAGAGAGCGAGAGGGAGACAAACCCACGCCTACACAAGACATTTTGTCACCCAAGCCAACCCTTGAAAAGGCTGCTTTGCAGAGCAAAAACAAGAAGAATGGTGCGTTTTGCAGCCGCCGCCCACTGCAATGAATCTGAATAACTCCTCCTTTAGGGCGCAAGCAACTCCCCTCCCCCTTGCAGTCTTTCCAATTCACGATACAAAAAGACGGACAGGACAGGTTGCCTGACTTTCCGTCACTGCCACCCTTTGCCATCCTTACCCGTAGAAAGCCCTTTCATCATCCCCAAACCCTAATCTTTTCCCTTTCCTTCCCAGCCCCCAAACCCTGCCCTCTGTACCTTTCTCACCACCCGCTTCCCTTCTCCTGTCATCCCCCTACCACCCGGGAAAAAAAGAGATTGCCCCCTCCTTCCACTAGCCCACCCTCCCACCCAAAGAACAACTTCTTCTGCGCAGCTTGTTTTCTAGGCAGCAGCGCTATTGTGATGTCATCGGGGGGCATTGTGACAAGCCGCCAGTGTTCCGTCTCTTCATGTTGTGCACAGTTCAAACGGAAAATACATCAACAGGCAGACTACAGAAAAGCTTACTATCAAAGGTTAGAGGGGGGCTTTCTCAGAGGGCTTTTTACAGTTTTTCTATTCCCAATTAGCCGTTTAAGTGTACTTATTGAAAGTAGTAATTCTTTCATAGGCCGCCCTTTCTTAGTATTTGACGTTCCTTATATTGCGGTATGAGGCTTCGCAGTAGGTTGCAAACATTCATCACCCATGACTGTCCCCAATTGAGCTCAGAAGCTCAATGTCTATCATGACCTCTCTTTTAGAATGTCCAAGAGCAAGCAAACTATTCCTCCAGGAGAGGGCGCCAACAGACTACTAAAGAGATCATCATTACTCAAAGAAAACCCCAAAAACCAATGCATGATAGGAATAAACAGGTAACTTTCTTTGGAGTGGAAGCGGAGAGATCGCACCAGATGCCAATTCTAGATCTTATCACACCTGTGGTCACTGCAGCAGCAGGTGAATCCACTTTGTCCAAAAGGGATCTATTCCATTCAATTGCAAATGATCTAGATAAGACAGAGAACTGCAGTACGGGGACATAGCCGAGTTGGTCAGGTTGAGTGGTGATGAGTTTGCTATTTGGATGAATAAAGAAAGTCAAAAGTGTGAAAGATAAAAAACAAAAGGAGGAAGTGTGAAAAGTGAATGGGCCAAATTGAGGTGCATATGAAGACGTATGCTTTCTTCCAATTCATTAAATCGGGCTAATATGAATCAGGTGAATTGAGTTCTGCTTTTGGAAACTGGGTTAAGAAGGGGTGCACCGTTCCTGGAGGTACTGCAATACCAGGTCAATGCGTGGAGTGGACAGAGCAAGCTCTTTTTCCATCTCCCTGTTCTAAAAATCCATTTAATATATGGTCCCCAGATAGGGGACGTATCAGATATTAAACTGATAAGAACAGATACTACACTTGATCTTAGCCAAAAGGCCGAGAAGCGATAACCAGAATTGGTTTGGGCCTCGAGTGGCACCCTGGCCTATGCCGGACACATCTTAGGGAGAGAGAGCGAGAGGGAGACAAACCCACGCCTACACAAGACATTTTGTCACCCAAGCCAACCCTTGAAAAGGCTGCTTTGCAGAGCAAAAACAAGAAGAATGGTGCGTTTTGCAGCCGCCGCCCACTGCAATGAATCTGAATAACTCCTCCTTTAGGGCGCAAGCAACTCCCCTCCCCCTTGCAGTCTTTCCAATTCACGATACAAAAAGACGGACAGGACAGGTTGCCTGACTTTCCGTCACTGCCACCCTTTGCCATCCTTACCCGTAGAAAGCCCTTTCATCATCCCCAAACCCTAATCTTTTCCCTTTCCTTCCCAGCCCCCAAACCCTGCCCTCTGTACCTTTCTCACCACCCGCTTCCCTTCTCCTGTCATCCCCCTACCACCCGGGAAAAAAAGAGATTGCCCCCTCCTTCCACTAGCCCACCCTCCCACCCAAAGAACAACTTCTTCTGCGCAGCTTGTTTTCTAGGCAGCAGCGCTATTGTGATGTCATCGGGGGGCATTGTGACAAGCCGCCAGTGTTCCGTCTCTTCATGTTGTGCACAGTTCAAACGGAAAATACATCAACAGGCAGACTACAGAAAAGCTTACTATCAAAGGTTAGAGGGGGGCTTTCTCAGAGGGCTTTTTACAGTTTTTCTATTCCCAATTAGCCGTTTAAGTGTACTTATTGAAAGTAGTAATTCTTTCATAGGCCGCCCTTTCTTAGTATTTGACGTTCCTTATATTGCGGTATGAGGCTTCGCAGTAGGTTGCAAACATTCATCACCCATGACTGTCCCCAATTGAGCTCAGAAGCTCAATGTCTATCATGACCTCTCTTTTAGAATGTCCAAGAGCAAGCAAACTATTCCTCCAGGAGAGGGCGCCAACAGACTACTAAAGAGATCATCATTACTCAAAGAAAACCCCAAAAACCAATGCATGATAGGAATAAACAGGTAACTTTCTTTGGAGTGGAAGCGGAGAGATCGCACCAGATGCCAATTCTAGATCTTATCACACCTGTGGTCACTGCAGCAGCAGGTGAATCCACTTTGTCCAAAAGGGATCTATTCCATTCAATTGCAAATGATCTAGATAAGACAGAGAACTGCAGCACGGGGACATAGCCGAGTTGGTCAGGTTGAGTGGTGATGAGTTTGCTATTTGGATGAATAAAGAAAGTCAAAAGTGTGAAAGATAAAAAACAAAAGGAGGAAGTGTGAAAAGTGAATGGGCCAAATTGAGGTGCATATGAAGACGTATGCTTTCTTCCAATTCATTAAATCGGGCTAATATGAATCAGGTGAATTGAGTTCTGCTTTTGGAAACTGGGTTAAGAAGGGGTGCACCGTTCCTGGAGGTACTGCAATACCAGGTCAATGCGTGGAGTGGACAGAGCAAGCTCTTTTTCCATCTCCCTGTTCTAAAAATCCATTTAATATATGGTCCCCAGATAGGGGACGTATCAGATATTAAACTGATAAGAACAGATACTACACTTGATCTTAGCCAAAAGGCCGAGAAGCGATAACCAGAATTGGTTTGGGCCTCGAGTGGCACCCTGGCCTATGCCGGACACATCTTAGGGAGAGAGAGCGAGAGGGAGACAAACCCACGCCTACACAAGACATTTTGTCACCCAAGCCAACCCTTGAAAAGGCTGCTTTGCAGAGCAAAAACAAGAAGAATGGTGCGTTTTGCAGCCGCCGCCCACTGCAATGAATCTGAATAACTCCTCCTTTAGGGCGCAAGCAACTCCCCTCCCCCTTGCAGTCTTTCCAATTCACGATACAAAAAGACGGACAGGACAGGTTGCCTGACTTTCCGTCACTGCCACCCTTTGCCATCCTTACCCGTAGAAAGCCCTTTCATCATCCCCAAACCCTAATCTTTTCCCTTTCCTTCCCAGCCCCCAAACCCTGCCCTCTGTACCTTTCTCACCACCCGCTTCCCTTCTCCTGTCATCCCCCTACCACCCGGGAAAAAAAGAGATTGCCCCCTCCTTCCACTAGCCCACCCTCCCACCCAAAGAACAACTTCTTCTGCGCAGCTTGTTTTCTAGGCAGCAGCGCTATTGTGATGTCATCGGGGGGCATTGTGACAAGCCGCCAGTGTTCCGTCTCTTCATGTTGTGCACAGTTCAAACGGAAAATACATCAACAGGCAGACTACAGAAAAGCTTACTATCAAAGGTTAGAGGGGGGCTTTCTCAGAGGGCTTTTTACAGTTTTTCTATTCCCAATTAGCCGTTTAAGTGTACTTATTGAAAGTAGTAATTCTTTCATAGGCCGCCCTTTCTTAGTATTTGACGTTCCTTATATTGCGGTATGAGGCTTCGCAGTAGGTTGCAAACATTCATCACCCATGACTGTCCCCAATTGAGCTCAGAAGCTCAATGTCTATCATGACCTCTCTTTTAGAATGTCCAAGAGCAAGCAAACTATTCCTCCAGGAGAGGGCGCCAACAGACTACTAAAGAGATCATCATTACTCAAAGAAAACCCCAAAAACCAATGCATGATAGGAATAAACAGGTAACTTTCTTTGGAGTGGAAGCGGAGAGATCGCACCAGATGCCAATTCTAGATCTTATCACACCTGTGGTCACTGCAGCAGCAGGTGAATCCACTTTGTCCAAAAGGGATCTATTCCATTCAATTGCAAATGATCTAGATAAGACAGAGAACTGCAGCACGGGGACATAGCCGAGTTGGTCAGGTTGAGTGGTGATGAGTTTGCTATTTGGATGAATAAAGAAAGTCAAAAGTGTGAAAGATAAAAAACAAAAGGAGGAAGTGTGAAAAGTGAATGGGCCAAATTGAGGTGCATATGAAGACGTATGCTTTCTTCCAATTCATTAAATCGGGCTAATATGAATCAGGTGAATTGAGTTCTGCTTTTGGAAACTGGGTTAAGAAGGGGTGCACCGTTCCTGGAGGTACTGCAATACCAGGTCAATGCGTGGAGTGGACAGAGCAAGCTCTTTTTCCATCTCCCTGTTCTAAAAATCCATTTAATATATGGTCCCCAGATAGGGGACGTATCAGATATTAAACTGATAAGAACAGATACTACACTTGATCTTAGCCAAAAGGCCGAGAAGCGATAACCAGAATTGGTTTGGGCCTCGAGTGGCACCCTGGCCTATGCCGGACACATCTTAGGGAGAGAGAGCGAGAGGGAGACAAACCCACGCCTACACAAGACATTTTGTCACCCAAGCCAACCCTTGAAAAGGCTGCTTTGCAGAGCAAAAACAAGAAGAATGGTGCGTTTTGCAGCCGCCGCCCACTGCAATGAATCTGAATAACTCCTCCTTTAGGGCGCAAGCAACTCCCCTCCCCCTTGCAGTCTTTCCAATTCACGATACAAAAAGACGGACAGGACAGGTTGCCTGACTTTCCGTCACTGCCACCCTTTGCCATCCTTACCCGTAGAAAGCCCTTTCATCATCCCCAAACCCTAATCTTTTCCCTTTCCTTCCCAGCCCCCAAACCCTGCCCTCTGTACCTTTCTCACCACCCGCTTCCCTTCTCCTGTCATCCCCCTACCACCCGGGAAAAAAAGAGATTGCCCCCTCCTTCCACTAGCCCACCCTCCCACCCAAAGAACAACTTCTTCTGCGCAGCTTGTTTTCTAGGCAGCAGCGCTATTGTGATGTCATCGGGGGGCATTGTGACAAGCCGCCAGTGTTCCGTCTCTTCATGTTGTGCACAGTTCAAACGGAAAATACATCAACAGGCAGACTACAGAAAAGCTTACTATCAAAGGTTAGAGGGGGGCTTTCTCAGAGGGCTTTTTACAGTTTTTCTATTCCCAATTAGCCGTTTAAGTGTACTTATTGAAAGTAGTAATTCTTTCATAGGCCGCCCTTTCTTAGTATTTGACGTTCCTTATATTGCGGTATGAGGCTTCGCAGTAGGTTGCAAACATTCATCACCCATGACTGTCCCCAATTGAGCTCAGAAGCTCAATGTCTATCATGACCTCTCTTTTAGAATGTCCAAGAGCAAGCAAACTATTCCTCCAGGAGAGGGCGCCAACAGACTACTAAAGAGATCATCATTACTCAAAGAAAACCCCAAAAACCAATGCATGATAGGAATAAACAGGTAACTTTCTTTGGAGTGGAAGCGGAGAGATCGCACCAGATGCCAATTCTAGATCTTATCACACCTGTGGTCACTGCAGCAGCAGGTGAATCCACTTTGTCCAAAAGGGATCTATTCCAATCAATTGCAAATGATCTAGATAAGACAGAGAACTGCAGCACGGGGACATAGCCGAGTTGGTCAGGTTGAGTGGTGATGAGTTTGCTATTTGGATGAATAAAGAAAGTCAAAAGTGTGAAAGATAAAAAACAAAAGGAGGAAGTGTGAAAAGTGAATGGGCCAAATTGAGGTGCATATGAAGACGTATGCTTTCTTCCAATTCATTAAATCGGGCTAATATGAATCAGGTGAATTGAGTTCTGCTTTTGGAAACTGGGTTAAGAAGGGGTGCACCGTTCCTGGAGGTACTGCAATACCAGGTCAATGCGTGGAGTGGACAGAGCAAGCTCTTTTTCCATCTCCCTGTTCTAAAAATCCATTTAATATATGGTCCCCAGATAGGGGACGTATCAGATATTAAACTGATAAGAACAGATACTACACTTGATCTTAGCCAAAAGGCCGAGAAGCGATAACCAGAATTGGTTTGGGCCTCGAGTGGCACCCTGGCCTATGCCGGACACATCTTAGGGAGAGAGAGCGAGAGGGAGACAAACCCACGCCTACACAAGACATTTTGTCACCCAAGCCAACCCTTGAAAAGGCTGCTTTGCAGAGCAAAAACAAGAAGAATGGTGCGTTTTGCAGCCGCCGCCCACTGCAATGAATCTGAATAACTCCTCCTTTAGGGCGCAAGCAACTCCCCTCCCCCTTGCAGTCTTTCCAATTCACGATACAAAAAGACGGACAGGACAGGTTGCCTGACTTTCCGTCACTGCCACCCTTTGCCATCCTTACCCGTAGAAAGCCCTTTCATCATCCCCAAACCCTAATCTTTTCCCTTTCCTTCCCAGCCCCCAAACCCTGCCCTCTGTACCTTTCTCACCACCCGCTTCCCTTCTCCTGTCATCCCCCTACCACCCGGGAAAAAAAGAGATTGCCCCCTCCTTCCACTAGCCCACCCTCCCACCCAAAGAACAACTTCTTCTGCGCAGCTTGTTTTCTAGGCAGCAGCGCTATTGTGATGTCATCGGGGGGCATTGTGACAAGCCGCCAGTGTTCCGTCTCTTCATGTTGTGCACAGTTCAAACGGAAAATACATCAACAGGCAGACTACAGAAAAGCTTACTATCAAAGGTTAGAGGGGGGCTTTCTCAGAGGGCTTTTTACAGTTTTTCTATTCCCAATTAGCCGTTTAAGTGTACTTATTGAAAGTAGTAATTCTTTCATAGGCCGCCCTTTCTTAGTATTTGACGTTCCTTATATTGCGGTATGAGGCTTCGCAGTAGGTTGCAAACATTCATCACCCATGACTGTCCCCAATTGAGCTCAGAAGCTCAATGTCTATCATGACCTCTCTTTTAGAATGTCCAAGAGCAAGCAAACTATTCCTCCAGGAGAGGGCGCCAACAGACTACTAAAGAGATCATCATTACTCAAAGAAAACCCCAAAAACCAATGCATGATAGGAATAAACAGGTAACTTTCTTTGGAGTGGAAGCGGAGAGATCGCACCAGATGCCAATTCTAGATCTTATCACACCTGTGGTCACTGCAGCAGCAGGTGAATCCACTTTGTCCAAAAGGGATCTATTCCAATCAATTGCAAATGATCTAGATAAGACAGAGAACTGCAGCACGGGGACATAGCCGAGTTGGTCAGGTTGAGTGGTGATGAGTTTGCTATTTGGATGAATAAAGAAAGTCAAAAGTGTGAAAGATAAAAAACAAAAGGAGGAAGTGTGAAAAGTGAATGGGCCAAATTGAGGTGCATATGAAGACGTATGCTTTCTTCCAATTCATTAAATCGGGCTAATATGAATCAGGTGAATTGAGTTCTGCTTTTGGAAACTGGGTTAAGAAGGGGTGCACCGTTCCTGGAGGTACTGCAATACCAGGTCAATGCGTGGAGTGGACAGAGCAAGCTCTTTTTCCATCTCCCTGTTCTAAAAATCCATTTAATATATGGTCCCCAGATAGGGGACGTATCAGATATTAAACTGATAAGAACAGATACTACACTTGATCTTAGCCAAAAGGCCGAGAAGCGATAACCAGAATTGGTTTGGGCCTCGAGTGGCACCCTGGCCTATGCCGGACACATCTTAGGGAGAGAGAGCGAGAGGGAGACAAACCCACGCCTACACAAGACATTTTGTCACCCAAGCCAACCCTTGAAAAGGCTGCTTTGCAGAGCAAAAACAAGAAGAATGGTGCGTTTTGCAGCCGCCGCCCACTGCAATGAATCTGAATAACTCCTCCTTTAGGGCGCAAGCAACTCCCCTCCCCCTTGCAGTCTTTCCAATTCACGATACAAAAAGACGGACAGGACAGGTTGCCTGACTTTCCGTCACTGCCACCCTTTGCCATCCTTACCCGTAGAAAGCCCTTTCATCATCCCCAAACCCTAATCTTTTCCCTTTCCTTCCCAGCCCCCAAACCCTGCCCTCTGTACCTTTCTCACCACCCGCTTCCCTTCTCCTGTCATCCCCCTACCACCCGGGAAAAAAAGAGATTGCCCCCTCCTTCCACTAGCCCACCCTCCCACCCAAAGAACAACTTCTTCTGCGCAGCTTGTTTTCTAGGCAGCAGCGCTATTGTGATGTCATCGGGGGGCATTGTGACAAGCCGCCAGTGTTCCGTCTCTTCATGTTGTGCACAGTTCAAACGGAAAATACATCAACAGGCAGACTACAGAAAAGCTTACTATCAAAGGTTAGAGGGGGGCTTTCTCAGAGGGCTTTTTACAGTTTTTCTATTCCCAATTAGCCGTTTAAGTGTACTTATTGAAAGTAGTAATTCTTTCATAGGCCGCCCTTTCTTAGTATTTGACGTTCCTTATATTGCGGTATGAGGCTTCGCAGTAGGTTGCAAACATTCATCACCCATGACTGTCCCCAATTGAGCTCAGAAGCTCAATGTCTATCATGACCTCTCTTTTAGAATGTCCAAGAGCAAGCAAACTATTCCTCCAGGAGAGGGCGCCAACAGACTACTAAAGAGATCATCATTACTCAAAGAAAACCCCAAAAACCAATGCATGATAGGAATAAACAGGTAACTTTCTTTGGAGTGGAAGCGGAGAGATCGCACCAGATGCCAATTCTAGATCTTATCACACCTGTGGTCACTGCAGCAGCAGGTGAATCCACTTTGTCCAAAAGGGATCTATTCCATTCAATTGCAAATGATCTAGATAAGACAGAGAACTGCAGCACGGGGACATAGCCGAGTTGGTCAGGTTGAGTGGTGATGAGTTTGCTATTTGGATGAATAAAGAAAGTCAAAAGTGTGAAAGATAAAAAACAAAAGGAGGAAGTGTGAAAAGTGAATGGGCCAAATTGAGGTGCATATGAAGACGTATGCTTTCTTCCAATTCATTAAATCGGGCTAATATGAATCAGGTGAATTGAGTTCTGCTTTTGGAAACTGGGTTAAGAAGGGGTGCACCGTTCCTGGAGGTACTGCAATACCAGGTCAATGCGTGGAGTGGACAGAGCAAGCTCTTTTTCCATCTCCCTGTTCTAAAAATCCATTTAATATATGGTCCCCAGATAGGGGACGTATCAGATATTAAACTGATAAGAACAGATACTACACTTGATCTTAGCCAAAAGGCCGAGAAGCGATAACCAGAATTGGTTTGGGCCTCGAGTGGCACCCTGGCCTATGCCGGACACATCTTAGGGAGAGAGAGCGAGAGGGAGACAAACCCACGCCTACACAAGACATTTTGTCACCCAAGCCAACCCTTGAAAAGGCTGCTTTGCAGAGCAAAAACAAGAAGAATGGTGCGTTTTGCAGCCGCCGCCCACTGCAATGAATCTGAATAACTCCTCCTTTAGGGCGCAAGCAACTCCCCTCCCCCTTGCAGTCTTTCCAATTCACGATACAAAAAGACGGACAGGACAGGTTGCCTGACTTTCCGTCACTGCCACCCTTTGCCATCCTTACCCGTAGAAAGCCCTTTCATCATCTCCAAACCCTAATCTTTTCCCTTTCCTTCCCAGCCCCCAAACCCTGCCCTCTGTACCTTTCTCACCACCCGCTTCCCTTCTCCTGTCATCTCCCTACCACCCGGGAAAAAAAGAGATTGCCCCCTCCTTCCACTAGCCCACCCTCCCACCCAAAGAACAACTTCTTCTGCGCAGCTTGTTTTCTAGGCAGCAGCGCTATTGTGATGTCATCGGGGGGCATTGTGACAAGCCGCCAGTGTTCCGTCTCTTCATGTTGTGCACAGTTCAAACGGAAAATACATCAACAGGCAGACTACAGAAAAGCTTACTATCAAAGGTTAGAGGGGGGCTTTCTCAGAGGGCTTTTTACAGTTTTTCTATTCCCAATTAGCCGTTTAAGTGTACTTATTGAAAGTAGTAATTCTTTCATAGGCCGCCCTTTCTTAGTATTTGACGTTCCTTATATTGCGGTATGAGGCTTCGCAGTAGGTTGCAAACATTCATCACCCATGACTGTCCCCAATTGAGCTCAGAAGCTCAATGTCTATCATGACCTCTCTTTTAGAATGTCCAAGAGCAAGCAAACTATTCCTCCAGGAGAGGGCGCCAACAGACTACTAAAGAGATCATCATTACTCAAAGAAAACCCCAAAAACCAATGCATGATAGGAATAAACAGGTAACTTTCTTTGGAGTGGAAGCGGAGAGATCGCACCAGATGCCAATTCTAGATCTTATCACACCTGTGGTCACTGCAGCAGCAGGTGAATCCACTTTGTCCAAAAGGGATCTATTCCATTCAATTGCAAATGATCTAGATAAGACAGAGAACTGCAGCACGGGGACATAGCCGAGTTGGTCAGGTTGAGTGGTGATGAGTTTGCTATTTGGATGAATAAGGAAAGTCAAAAGTGTGAAAGATAAAAAACAAAAGGAGGAAGTGTGAAAAGTGAATGGGCCAAATTGAGGTGCATATGAAGACGTATGCTTTCTTCCAATTCATTAAATCGGGCTAATATGAATCAGGTGAATTGAGTTCTGCTTTTGGAAACTGGGTTAAGAAGGGGTGCACCGTTCCTGGAGGTACTGCAATACCAGGTCAATGCGTGGAGTGGACAGAGCAAGCTCTTTTTCCATCTCCCTGTTCTAAAAATCCATTTAATATATGGTCCCCAGATAGGGGACGTATCAGATATTAAACTGATAAGAACAGATACTACACTTGATCTTAGCCAAAAGGCCGAGAAGCGATAACCAGAATTGGTTTGGGCCTCGAGTGGCACCCTGGCCTATGCCGGACACATCTTAGGGAGAGAGAGCGAGAGGGAGACAAACCCACGCCTACACAAGACATTTTGTCACCCAAGCTAACCCTTGAAAAGGCTGCTTTGCAGAGCAAAAACAAGAAGAATGGTGCGTTTTGCAGCCGCCGCCCACTGCAATGAATCTGAATAACTCCTCCTTTAGGGCGCAAGCAACTCCCCTCCCCCTTGCAGTCTTTCCAATTCACGATACAAAAAGACGGACAGGACAGGTTGCCTGACTTTCCGTCACTGCCACCCTTTGCCATCCTTACCCGTAGAAAGCCCTTTCATCATCCCCAAACCCTAATCTTTTCCCTTTCCTTCCCAGCCCCCAAACCCTGCCCTCTGTACCTTTCTCACCACCCGCTTCCCTTCTCCTGTCATCCCCCTACCACCCGGGAAAAAAAGAGATTGCCCCCTCCTTCCACTAGCCCACCCTCCCACCCAAAGAACAACTTCTTCTGCGCAGCTTGTTTTCTAGGCAGCAGCGCTATTGTGATGTCATCGGGGGGCATTGTGACAAGCCGCCAGTGTTCCGTCTCTTCATGTTGTGCACAGTTCAAACGGAAAATACATCAACAGGCAGACTACAGAAAAGCTTACTATCAAAGGTTAGAGGGGGGCTTTCTCAGAGGGCTTTTTACAGTTTTTCTATTCCCAATTAGCCGTTTAAGTGTACTTATTGAAAGTAGTAATTCTTTCATAGGCCGCCCTTTCTTAGTATTTGACGTTCCTTATATTGCGGTATGAGGCTTCGCAGTAGGTTGCAAACATTCATCACCCATGACTGTCCCCAATTGAGCTCAGAAGCTCAATGTCTATCATGACCTCTCTTTTAGAATGTCCAAGAGCAAGCAAACTATTCCTCCAGGAGAGGGCGCCAACAGACTACTAAAGAGATCATCATTACTCAAAGAAAACCCCAAAAACCAATGCATGATAGGAATAAACAGGTAACTTTCTTTGGAGTGGAAGCGGAGAGATCGCACCAGATGCCAATTCTAGATCTTATCACACCTGTGGTCACTGCAGCAGCAGGTGAATCCACTTTGTCCAAAAGGGATCTATTCCATTCAATTGCAAATGATCTAGATAAGACAGAGAACTGCAGCACGGGGACATAGCCGAGTTGGTCAGGTTGAGTGGTGATGAGTTTGCTATTTGGATGAATAAAGAAAGTCAAAAGTGTGAAAGATAAAAAACAAAAGGAGGAAGTGTGAAAAGTGAATGGGCCAAATTGAGGTGCATATGAAGACGTATGCTTTCTTCCAATTCATTAAATCGGGCTAATATGAATCAGGTGAATTGAGTTCTGCTTTTGGAAACTGGGTTAAGAAGGGGTGCACCGTTCCTGGAGGTACTGCAATACCAGGTCAATGCGTGGAGTGGACAGAGCAAGCTCTTTTTCCATCTCCCTGTTCTAAAAATCCATTTAATATATGGTCCCCAGATAGGGGACGTATCAGATGTTAAACTGATAAGAACAGATACTACACTTGATCTTAGCCAAAAGGCCGAGAAGCGATAACCAGAATTGGTTTGGGCCTCGAGTGGCACCCTGGCCTATGCCGGACACATCTTAGGGAGAGAGAGCGAGAGGGAGACAAACCCACGCCTACACAAGACATTTTGTCACCCAAGCCAACCCTTGAAAAGGCTGCTTTGCAGAGCAAAAACAAGAAGAATGGTGCGTTTTGCAGCCGCCGCCCACTGCAATGAATCTGAATAACTCCTCCTTTAGGGCGCAAGCAACTCCCCTCCCCCTTGCAGTCTTTCCAATTCACGATACAAAAAGACGGACAGGACAGGTTGCCTGACTTTCCGTCACTGCCACCCTTTGCCATCCTTACCCGTAGAAAGCCCTTTCATCATCCCCAAACCCTAATCTTTTCCCTTTCCTTCCCAGCCCCCAAACCCTGCCCTCTGTACCTTTCTCACCACCCGCTTCCCTTCTCCTGTCATCCCCCTACCACCCGGGAAAAAAAGAGATTGCCCCCTCCTTCCACTAGCCCACCCTCCCACCCAAAGAACAACTTCTTCTGCGCAGCTTGTTTTCTAGGCAGCAGCGCTATTGTGATGTCATCGGGGGGCATTGTGACAAGCCGCCAGTGTTCCGTCTCTTCATGTTGTGCACAGTTCAAACGGAAAATACATCAACAGGCAGACTACAGAAAAGCTTACTATCAAAGGTTAGAGGGGGGCTTTCTCAGAGGGCTTTTTACAGTTTTTCTATTCCCAATTAGCCGTTTAAGTGTACTTATTGAAAGTAGTAATTCTTTCATAGGCCGCCCTTTCTTAGTATTTGACGTTCCTTATATTGCGGTATGAGGCTTCGCAGTAGGTTGCAAACATTCATCACCCATGACTGTCCCCAATTGAGCTCAGAAGCTCAATGTCTATCATGACCTCTCTTTTAGAATGTCCAAGAGCAAGCAAACTATTCCTCCAGGAGAGGGCGCCAACAGACTACTAAAGAGATCATCATTACTCAAAGAAAACCCCAAAAACCAATGCATGATAGGAATAAACAGGTAACTTTCTTTGGAGTGGAAGCGGAGAGATCGCACCAGATGCCAATTCTAGATCTTATCACACCTGTGGTCACTGCAGCAGCAGGTGAATCCACTTTGTCCAAAAGGGATCTATTCCATTCAATTGCAAATGATCTAGATAAGACAGAGAACTGCAGCACGGGGACATAGCCGAGTTGGTCAGGTTGAGTGGTGATGAGTTTGCTATTTGGATGAATAAAGAAAGTCAAAAGTGTGAAAGATAAAAAACAAAAGGAGGAAGTGTGAAAAGTGAATGGGCCAAATTGAGGTGCATATGAAGACGTATGCTTTCTTCCAATTCATTAAATCGGGCTAATATGAATCAGGTGAATTGAGTTCTGCTTTTGGAAACTGGGTTAAGAAGGGGTGCACCGTTCCTGGAGGTACTGCAATACCAGGTCAATGCGTGGAGTGGACAGAGCAAGCTCTTTTTCCATCTCCCTGTTCTAAAAATCCATTTAATATATGGTCCCCAGATAGGGGACGTATCAGATGTTAAACTGATAAGAACAGATACTACACTTGATCTTAGCCAAAAGGCCGAGAAGCGATAACCAGAATTGGTTTGGGCCTCGAGTGGCACCCTGGCCTATGCCGGACACATCTTAGGGAGAGAGAGCGAGAGGGAGACAAACCCACGCCTACACAAGACATTTTGTCACCCAAGCCAACCCTTGAAAAGGCTGCTTTGCAGAGCAAAAACAAGAAGAATGGTGCGTTTTGCAGCCGCCGCCCACTGCAATGAATCTGAATAACTCCTCCTTTAGGGCGCAAGCAACTCCCCTCCCCCTTGCAGTCTTTCCAATTCACGATACAAAAAGACGGACAGGACAGGTTGCCTGACTTTCCGTCACTGCCACCCTTTGCCATCCTTACCCGTAGAAAGCCCTTTCATCATCCCCAAACCCTAATCTTTTCCCTTTCCTTCCCAGCCCCCAAACCCTGCCCTCTGTACCTTTCTCACCACCCGCTTCCCTTCTCCTGTCATCCCCCTACCACCCGGGAAAAAAAGAGATTGCCCCCTCCTTCCACTAGCCCACCCTCCCACCCAAAGAACAACTTCTTCTGCGCAGCTTGTTTTCTAGGCAGCAGCGCTATTGTGATGTCATCGGGGGGCATTGTGACAAGCCGCCAGTGTTCCGTCTCTTCATGTTGTGCACAGTTCAAACGGAAAATACATCAACAGGCAGACTACAGAAAAGCTTACTATCAAAGGTTAGAGGGGGGCTTTCTCAGAGGGCTTTTTACAGTTTTTCTATTCCCAATTAGCCGTTTAAGTGTACTTATTGAAAGTAGTAATTCTTTCATAGGCCGCCCTTTCTTAGTATTTGACGTTCCTTATATTGCGGTATGAGGCTTCGCAGTAGGTTGCAAACATTCATCACCCATGACTGTCCCCAATTGAGCTCAGAAGCTCAATGTCTATCATGACCTCTCTTTTAGAATGTCCAAGAGCAAGCAAACTATTCCTCCAGGAGAGGGCGCCAACAGACTACTAAAGAGATCATCATTACTCAAAGAAAACCCCAAAAACCAATGCATGATAGGAATAAACAGGTAACTTTCTTTGGAGTGGAAGCGGAGAGATCGCACCAGATGCCAATTCTAGATCTTATCACACCTGTGGTCACTGCAGCAGCAGGTGAATCCACTTTGTCCAAAAGGGATCTATTCCATTCAATTGCAAATGATCTAGATAAGACAGAGAACTGCAGCACGGGGACATAGCCGAGTTGGTCAGGTTGAGTGGTGATGAGTTTGCTATTTGGATGAATAAAGAAAGTCAAAAGTGTGAAAGATAAAAAACAAAAGGAGGAAGTGTGAAAAGTGAATGGGCCAAATTGAGGTGCATATGAAGACGTATGCTTTCTTCCAATTCATTAAATCGGGCTAATATGAATCAGGTGAATTGAGTTCTGCTTTTGGAAACTGGGTTAAGAAGGGGTGCACCGTTCCTGGAGGTACTGCAATACCAGGTCAATGCGTGGAGTGGACAGAGCAAGCTCTTTTTCCATCTCCCTGTTCTAAAAATCCATTTAATATATGGTCCCCAGATAGGGGACGTATCAGATATTAAACTGATAAGAACAGATACTACACTTGATCTTAGCCAAAAGGCCGAGAAGCGATAACCAGAATTGGTTTGGGCCTCGAGTGGCACCCTGGCCTATGCCGGACACATCTTAGGGAGAGAGAGCGAGAGGGAGACAAACCCACGCCTACACAAGACATTTTGTCACCCAAGCCAACCCTTGAAAAGGCTGCTTTGCAGAGCAAAAACAAGAAGAATGGTGCGTTTTGCAGCCGCCGCCCACTGCAATGAATCTGAATAACTCCTCCTTTAGGGCGCAAGCAACTCCCCTCCCCCTTGCAGTCTTTCCAATTCACGATACAAAAAGACGGACAGGACAGGTTGCCTGACTTTCCGTCACTGCCACCCTTTGCCATCCTTACCCGTAGAAAGCCCTTTCATCATCCCCAAACCCTAATCTTTTCCCTTTCCTTCCCAGCCCCCAAACCCTGCCCTCTGTACCTTTCTCACCACCCGCTTCCCTTCTCCTGTCATCCCCCTACCACCCGGGAAAAAAAGAGATTGCCCCCTCCTTCCACTAGCCCACCCTCCCACCCAAAGAACAACTTCTTCTGCGCAGCTTGTTTTCTAGGCAGCAGCGCTATTGTGATGTCATCGGGGGGCATTGTGACAAGCCGCCAGTGTTCCGTCTCTTCATGTTGTGCACAGTTCAAACGGAAAATACATCAACAGGCAGACTACAGAAAAGCTTACTATCAAAGGTTAGAGGGGGGCTTTCTCAGAGGGCTTTTTACAGTTTTTCTATTCCCAATTAGCCGTTTAAGTGTACTTATTGAAAGTAGTAATTCTTTCATAGGCCGCCCTTTCTTAGTATTTGACGTTCCTTATATTGCGGTATGAGGCTTCGCAGTAGGTTGCAAACATTCATCACCCATGACTGTCCCCAATTGAGCTCAGAAGCTCAATGTCTATCATGACCTCTCTTTTAGAATGTCCAAGAGCAAGCAAACTATTCCTCCAGGAGAGGGCGCCAACAGACTACTAAAGAGATCATCATTACTCAAAGAAAACCCCAAAAACCAATGCATGATAGGAATAAACAGGTAACTTTCTTTGGAGTGGAAGCGGAGAGATCGCACCAGATGCCAATTCTAGATCTTATCACACCTGTGGTCACTGCAGCAGCAGGTGAATCCACTTTGTCCAAAAGGGATCTATTCCATTCAATTGCAAATGATCTAGATAAGACAGAGAACTGCAGCACGGGGACATAGCCGAGTTGGTCAGGTTGAGTGGTGATGAGTTTGCTATTTGGATGAATAAAGAAAGTCAAAAGTGTGAAAGATAAAAAACAAAAGGAGGAAGTGTGAAAAGTGAATGGGCCAAATTGAGGTGCATATGAAGACGTATGCTTTCTTCCAATTCATTAAATCGGGCTAATATGAATCAGGTGAATTGAGTTCTGCTTTTGGAAACTGGGTTAAGAAGGGGTGCACCGTTCCTGGAGGTACTGCAATACCAGGTCAATGCGTGGAGTGGACAGAGCAAGCTCTTTTTCCATCTCCCTGTTCTAAAAATCCATTTAATATATGGTCCCCAGATAGGGGACGTATCAGATATTAAACTGATAAGAACAGATACTACACTTGATCTTAGCCAAAAGGCCGAGAAGCGATAACCAGAATTGGTTTGGGCCTCGAGTGGCACCCTGGCCTATGCCGGACACATCTTAGGGAGAGAGAGCGAGAGAGGGGGAAAAACCCACGCCTACACAAGACATTTTGTCACCCAAGCCAACCCTTGAAAAGGCTGCTTTGCAGAGCAAAAACAAGAAGAATGGTGCGTTTTGCAGCCGCCGCCCACTGCAATGAATCTGAATAACTCCTCCTTTAGGGCGCAAGCAACTCCCCTCCCCCTTGCAGTCTTTCCAATTCACGATACAAAAAGACGGACAGGACAGGTTGCCTGACTTTCCGTCACTGCCACCCTTTGCCATCCTTACCCGTAGAAAGCCCTTTCATCATCCCCAAACCCTAATCTTTTCCCTTTCCTTCCCAGCCCCCAAACCCTGCCCTCTGTACCTTTCTCACCACCCGCTTCCCTTCTCCTGTCATCCCCCTACCACCCGGGAAAAAAAGAGATTGCCCCCTCCTTCCACTAGCCCACCCTCCCACCCAAAGAACAACTTCTTCTGCGCAGCTTGTTTTCTAGGCAGCAGCGCTATTGTGATGTCATCGGGGGGCATTGTGACAAGCCGCCAGTGTTCCGTCTCTTCATGTTGTGCACAGTTCAAACGGAAAATACATCAACAGGCAGACTACAGAAAAGCTTACTATCAAAGGTTAGAGGGGGGCTTTCTCAGAGGGCTTTTTACAGTTTTTCTATTCCCAATTAGCCGTTTAAGTGTACTTATTGAAAGTAGTAATTCTTTCATAGGCCGCCCTTTCTTAGTATTTGACGTTCCTTATATTGCGGTATGAGGCTTCGCAGTAGGTTGCAAACATTCATCACCCATGACTGTCCCCAATTGAGCTCAGAAGCTCAATGTCTATCATGACCTCTCTTTTAGAATGTCCAAGAGCAAGCAAACTATTCCTCCAGGAGAGGGCGCCAACAGACTACTAAAGAGATCATCATTACTCAAAGAAAACCCCAAAAACCAATGCATGATAGGAATAAACAGGTAACTTTCTTTGGAGTGGAAGCGGAGAGATCGCACCAGATGCCAATTCTAGATCTTATCACACCTGTGGTCACTGCAGCAGCAGGTGAATCCACTTTGTCCAAAAGGGATCTATTCCATTCAATTGCAAATGATCTAGATAAGACAGAGAACTGCAGCACGGGGACATAGCCGAGTTGGTCAGGTTGAGTGGTGATGAGTTTGCTATTTGGATGAATAAAGAAAGTCAAAAGTGTGAAAGATAAAAAACAAAAGGAGGAAGTGTGAAAAGTGAATGGGCCAAATTGAGGTGCATATGAAGACGTATGCTTTCTTCCAATTCATTAAATCGGGCTAATATGAATCAGGTGAATTGAGTTCTGCTTTTGGAAACTGGGTTAAGAAGGGGTGCACCGTTCCTGGAGGTACTGCAATACCAGGTCAATGCGTGGAGTGGACAGAGCAAGCTCTTTTTCCATCTCCCTGTTCTAAAAATCCATTTAATATATGGTCCCCAGATAGGGGACGTATCAGATATTAAACTGATAAGAACAGATACTACACTTGATCTTAGCCAAAAGGCCGAGAAGCGATAACCAGAATTGGTTTGGGCCTCGAGTGGCACCCTGGCCTATGCCGGACACATCTTAGGGAGAGAGAGCGAGAGGGAGACAATCCCACGCCTACACAAGACATTTTGTCACCCAAGCCAACCCTTGAAAAGGCTGCTTTGCAGAGCAAAAACAAGAAGAATGGTGCGTTTTGCAGCCGCCGCCCACTGCAATGAATCTGAATAACTCCTCCTTTAGGGCGCAAGCAACTCCCCTCCCCCTTGCAGTCTTTCCAATTCACGATACAAAAAGACGGACAGGACAGGTTGCCTGACTTTCCGTCACTGCCACCCTTTGCCATCCTTACCCGTAGAAAGCCCTTTCATCATCCCCAAACCCTAATCTTTTCCCTTTCCTTCCCAGCCCCCAAACCCTGCCCTCTGTACCTTTCTCACCACCCGCTTCCCTTCTCCTGTCATCCCCCTACCACCCGGGAAAAAAAGAGATTGCCCCCTCCTTCCACTAGCCCACCCTCCCACCCAAAGAACAACTTCTTCTGCGCAGCTTGTTTTCTAGGCAGCAGCGCTATTGTGATGTCATCGGGGGGCATTGTGACAAGCCGCCAGTGTTCCGTCTCTTCATGTTGTGCACAGTTCAAACGGAAAATACATCAACAGGCAGACTACAGAAAAGCTTACTATCAAAGGTTAGAGGGGGGCTTTCTCAGAGGGCTTTTTACAGTTTTTCTATTCCCAATTAGCCGTTTAAGTGTACTTATTGAAAGTAGTAATTCTTTCATAGGCCGCCCTTTCTTAGTATTTGACGTTCCTTATATTGCGGTATGAGGCTTCGCAGTAGGTTGCAAACATTCATCACCCATGACTGTCCCCAATTGAGCTCAGAAGCTCAATGTCTATCATGACCTCTCTTTTAGAATGTCCAAGAGCAAGCAAACTATTCCTCCAGGAGAGGGCGCCAACAGACTACTAAAGAGATCATCATTACTCAAAGAAAACCCCAAAAACCAATGCATGATAGGAATAAACAGGTAACTTTCTTTGGAGTGGAAGCGGAGAGATCGCACCAGATGCCAATTCTAGATCTTATCACACCTGTGGTCACTGCAGCAGCAGGTGAATCCACTTTGTCCAAAAGGGATCTATTCCATTCAATTGCAAATGATCTAGATAAGACAGAGAACTGCAGCACGGGGACATAGCCGAGTTGGTCAGGTTGAGTGGTGATGAGTTTGCTATTTGGATGAATAAAGAAAGTCAAAAGTGTGAAAGAAAAAAAACAAAAGGAGGAAGTGTGAAAAGTGAATGGGCCAAATTGAGGTGCATATGAAGACGTATGCTTTCTTCCAATTCATTAAATCGGGCTAATATGAATCAGGTGAATTGAGTTCTGCTTTTGGAAACTGGGTTAAGAAGGGGTGCACCGTTCCTGGAGGTACTGCAATACCAGGTCAATGCGTGGAGTGGACAGAGCAAGCTCTTTTTCCATCTCCCTGTTCTAAAAATCCATTTAATATATGGTCCCCAGATAGGGGACGTATCAGATATTAAACTGATAAGAACAGATTTTTTGTATTTTCCATGTCATCATCCATGGCCTGCTGCAGCTGCTGTGCAGGGGCTAATCAATCATATGCTAATCATCTTGTGTGTAGGCTCTGCCACTGAGCATATGTGCTGCCGGAACAGATACTACACTTGATCTTAGCCAAAAGGCCGAGAAGCGATAACCAGAATTGGTTTGGGCCTCGAGTGGCACCCTGGCCTATGCCGGACACATCTTAGGGAGAGAGAGCGAGAGGGAGACAAACCCACGCCTACACAAGACATTTTGTCACCCAAGCCAACCCTTGAAAAGGCTGCTTTGCAGAGCAAAAACAAGAAGAATGGTGCGTTTTGCAGCCGCCGCCCACTGCAATGAATCTGAATAACTCCTCCTTTAGGGCGCAAGCAACTCCCCTCCCCCTTGCAGTCTTTCCAATTCACGATACAAAAAGACGGACAGGACAGGTTGCCTGACTTTCCGTCACTGCCACCCTTTGCCATCCTTACCCGTAGAAAGCCCTTTCATCATCCCCAAACCCTAATCTTTTCCCTTTCCTTCCCAGCCCCCAAACCCTGCCCTCTGTACCTTTCTCACCACCCGCTTCCCTTCTCCTGTCATCCCCCTACCACCCGGGAAAAAAAGAGATTGCCCCCTCCTTCCACTAGCCCACCCTCCCACCCAAAGAACAACTTCTTCTGCGCAGCTTGTTTTCTAGGCAGCAGCGCTATTGTGATGTCATCGGGGGGCATTGTGACAAGCCGCCAGTGTTCCGTCTCTTCATGTTGTGCACAGTTCAAACGGAAAATACATCAACAGGCAGACTACAGAAAAGCTTACTATCAAAGGTTAGAGGGGGGCTTTCTCAGAGGGCTTTTTACAGTTTTTCTATTCCCAATTAGCCGTTTAAGTGTACTTATTGAAAGTAGTAATTCTTTCATAGGCCGCCCTTTCTTAGTATTTGACGTTCCTTATATTGCGGTATGAGGCTTCGCAGTAGGTTGCAAACATTCATCACCCATGACTGTCCCCAATTGAGCTCAGAAGCTCAATGTCTATCATGACCTCTCTTTTAGAATGTCCAAGAGCAAGCAAACTATTCCTCCAGGAGAGGGCGCCAACAGACTACTAAAGAGATCATCATTACTCAAAGAAAACCCCAAAAACCAATGCATGATAGGAATAAACAGGTAACTTTCTTTGGAGTGGAAGCGGAGAGATCGCACCAGATGCCAATTCTAGATCTTATCACACCTGTGGTCACTGCAGCAGCAGGTGAATCCACTTTGTCCAAAAGGGATCTATTCCATTCAATTGCAAATGATCTAGATAAGACAGAGAACTGCAGCACGGGGACATAGCCGAGTTGGTCAGGTTGAGTGGTGATGAGTTTGCTATTTGGATGAATAAAGAAAGTCAAAAGTGTGAAAGATAAAAAACAAAAGGAGGAAGTGTGAAAAGTGAATGGGCCAAATTGAGGTGCATATGAAGACGTATGCTTTCTTCCAATTCATTAAATCGGGCTAATATGAATCAGGTGAATTGAGTTCTGCTTTTGGAAACTGGGTTAAGAAGGGGTGCACCGTTCCTGGAGGTACTGCAATACCAGGTCAATGCGTGGAGTGGACAGAGCAAGCTCTTTTTCCATCTCCCTGTTCTAAAAATCCATTTAATATATGGTCCCCAGATAGGGGACGTATCAGATATTAAACTGATAAGAACAGATACTACACTTGATCTTAGCCAAAAGGCCGAGAAGCGATAACCAGAATTGGTTTGGGCCTCGAGTGGCACCCTGGCCTATGCCGGACACATCTTAGGGAGAGAGAGCGAGAGGGAGACAAACCCACGCCTACACAAGACATTTTGTCACCCAAGCCAACCCTTGAAAAGGCTGCTTTGCAGAGCAAAAACAAGAAGAATGGTGCGTTTTGCAGCCGCCGCCCACTGCAATGAATCTGAATAACTCCTCCTTTAGGGCGCAAGCAACTCCCCTCCCCCTTGCAGTCTTTCCAATTCACGATACAAAAAGACGGACAGGACAGGTTGCCTGACTTTCCGTCACTGCCACCCTTTGCCATCCTTACCCGTAGAAAGCCCTTTCATCATCCCCAAACCCTAATCTTTTCCCTTTCCTTCCCAGCCCCCAAACCCTGCCCTCTGTACCTTTCTCACCACCCGCTTCCCTTCTCCTGTCATCCCCCTACCACCCGGGAAAAAAAGAGATTGCCCCCTCCTTCCACTAGCCCACCCTCCCACCCAAAGAACAACTTCTTCTGCGCAGCTTGTTTTCTAGGCAGCAGCGCTATTGTGATGTCATCGGGGGGCATTGTGACAAGCCGCCAGTGTTCCGTCTCTTCATGTTGTGCACAGTTCAAACGGAAAATACATCAACAGGCAGACTACAGAAAAGCTTACTATCAAAGGTTAGAGGGGGGCTTTCTCAGAGGGCTTTTTACAGTTTTTCTATTCCCAATTAGCCGTTTAAGTGTACTTATTGAAAGTAGTAATTCTTTCATAGGCCGCCCTTTCTTAGTATTTGACGTTCCTTATATTGCGGTATGAGGCTTCGCAGTAGGTTGCAAACATTCATCACCCATGACTGTCCCCAATTGAGCTCAGAAGCTCAATGTCTATCATGACCTCTCTTTTAGAATGTCCAAGAGCAAGCAAACTATTCCTCCAGGAGAGGGCGCCAACAGACTACTAAAGAGATCATCATTACTCAAAGAAAACCCCAAAAACCAATGCATGATAGGAATAAACAGGTAACTTTCTTTGGAGTGGAAGCGGAGAGATCGCACCAGATGCCAATTCTAGATCTTATCACACCTGTGGTCACTGCAGCAGCAGGTGAATCCACTTTGTCCAAAAGGGATCTATTCCATTCAATTGCAAATGATCTAGATAAGACAGAGAACTGCAGCACGGGGACATAGCCGAGTTGGTCAGGTTGAGTGGTGATGAGTTTGCTATTTGGATGAATAAAGAAAGTCAAAAGTGTGAAAGATAAAAAACAAAAGGAGGAAGTGTGAAAAGTGAATGGGCCAAATTGAGGTGCATATGAAGACGTATGCTTTCTTCCAATTCATTAAATCGGGCTAATATGAATCAGGTGAATTGAGTTCTGCTTTTGGAAACTGGGTTAAGAAGGGGTGCACCGTTCCTGGAGGTACTGCAATACCAGGTCAATGCGTGGAGTGGACAGAGCAAGCTCTTTTTCCATCTCCCTGTTCTAAAAATCCATTTAATATATGGTCCCCAGATAGGGGACGTATCAGATATTAAACTGATAAGAACAGATACTACACTTGATCTTAGCCAAAAGGCCGAGAAGCGATAACCAGAATTGGTTTGGGCCTCGAGTGGCACCCTGGCCTATGCCGGACACATCTTAGGGAGAGAGAGCGAGAGGGAGACAAACCCACGCCTACACAAGACATTTTGTCACCCAAGCCAACCCTTGAAAAGGCTGCTTTGCAGAGCAAAAACAAGAAGAATGGTGCGTTTTGCAGCCGCCGCCCACTGCAATGAATCTGAATAACTCCTCCTTTAGGGCGCAAGCAACTCCCCTCCCCCTTGCAGTCTTTCCAATTCACGATACAAAAAGACGGACAGGACAGGTTGCCTGACTTTCCGTCACTGCCACCCTTTGCCATCCTTACCCGTAGAAAGCCCTTTCATCATCCCCAAACCCTAATCTTTTCCCTTTCCTTCCCAGCCCCCAAACCCTGCCCTCTGTACCTTTCTCACCACCCGCTTCCCTTCTCCTGTCATCCCCCTACCACCCGGGAAAAAAAGAGATTGCCCCCTCCTTCCACTAGCCCACCCTCCCACCCAAAGAACAACTTCTTCTGCGCAGCTTGTTTTCTAGGCAGCAGCGCTATTGTGATGTCATCGGGGGGCATTGTGACAAGCCGCCAGTGTTCCGTCTCTTCATGTTGTGCACAGTTCAAACGGAAAATACATCAACAGGCAGACTACAGAAAAGCTTACTATCAAAGGTTAGAGGGGGGCTTTCTCAGAGGGCTTTTTACAGTTTTTCTATTCCCAATTAGCCGTTTAAGTGTACTTATTGAAAGTAGTAATTCTTTCATAGGCCGCCCTTTCTTAGTATTTGACGTTCCTTATATTGCGGTATGAGGCTTCGCAGTAGGTTGCAAACATTCATCACCCATGACTGTCCCCAATTGAGCTCAGAAGCTCAATGTCTATCATGACCTCTCTTTTAGAATGTCCAAGAGCAAGCAAACTATTCCTCCAGGAGAGGGCGCCAACAGACTACTAAAGAGATCATCATTACTCAAAGAAAACCCCAAAAACCAATGCATGATAGGAATAAACAGGTAACTTTCTTTGGAGTGGAAGCGGAGAGATCGCACCAGATGCCAATTCTAGATCTTATCACACCTGTGGTCACTGCAGCAGCAGGTGAATCCACTTTGTCCAAAAGGGATCTATTCCATTCAATTGCAAATGATCTAGATAAGACAGAGAACTGCAGCACGGGGACATAGCCGAGTTGGTCAGGTTGAGTGGTGATGAGTTTGCTATTTGGATGAATAAAGAAAGTCAAAAGTGTGAAAGATAAAAAACAAAAGGAGGAAGTGTGAAAAGTGAATGGGCCAAATTGAGGTGCATATGAAGACGTATGCTTTCTTCCAATTCATTAAATCGGGCTAATATGAATCAGGTGAATTGAGTTCTGCTTTTGGAAACTGGGTTAAGAAGGGGTGCACCGTTCCTGGAGGTACTGCAATACCAGGTCAATGCGTGGAGTGGACAGAGCAAGCTCTTTTTCCATCTCCCTGTTCTAAAAATCCATTTAATATATGGTCCCCAGATAGGGGACGTATCAGATATTAAACTGATAAGAACAGATACTACACTTGATCTTAGCCAAAAGGCCGAGAAGCGATAACCAGAATTGGTTTGGGCCTCGAGTGGCACCCTGGCCTATGCCGGACACATCTTAGGGAGAGAGAGCGAGAGGGAGACAAACCCACGCCTACACAAGACATTTTGTCACCCAAGCCAACCCTTGAAAAGGCTGCTTTGCAGAGCAAAAACAAGAAGAATGGTGCGTTTTGCAGCCGCCGCCCACTGCAATGAATCTGAATAACTCCTCCTTTAGGGCGCAAGCAACTCCCCTCCCCCTTGCAGTCTTTCCAATTCACGATACAAAAAGACGGACAGGACAGGTTGCCTGACTTTCCGTCACTGCCACCCTTTGCCATCCTTACCCGTAGAAAGCCCTTTCATCATCCCCAAACCCTAATCTTTTCCCTTTCCTTCCCAGCCCCCAAACCCTGCCCTCTGTACCTTTCTCACCACCCGCTTCCCTTCTCCTGTCATCCCCCTACCACCCGGGAAAAAAAGAGATTGCCCCCTCCTTCCACTAGCCCACCCTCCCACCCAAAGAACAACTTCTTCTGCGCAGCTTGTTTTCTAGGCAGCAGCGCTATTGTGATGTCATCGGGGGGCATTGTGACAAGCCGCCAGTGTTCCGTCTCTTCATGTTGTGCACAGTTCAAACGGAAAATACATCAACAGGCAGACTACAGAAAAGCTTACTATCAAAGGTTAGAGGGGGGCTTTCTCAGAGGGCTTTTTACAGTTTTTCTATTCCCAATTAGCCGTTTAAGTGTACTTATTGAAAGTAGTAATTCTTTCATAGGCCGCCCTTTCTTAGTATTTGACGTTCCTTATATTGCGGTATGAGGCTTCGCAGTAGGTTGCAAACATTCATCACCCATGACTGTCCCCAATTGAGCTCAGAAGCTCAATGTCTATCATGACCTCTCTTTTAGAATGTCCAAGAGCAAGCAAACTATTCCTCCAGGAGAGGGCGCCAACAGACTACTAAAGAGATCATCATTACTCAAAGAAAACCCCAAAAACCAATGCATGATAGGAATAAACAGGTAACTTTCTTTGGAGTGGAAGCGGAGAGATCGCACCAGATGCCAATTCTAGATCTTATCACACCTGTGGTCACTGCAGCAGCAGGTGAATCCACTTTGTCCAAAAGGGATCTATCCCATTCAATTGCAAATGATCTAGATAAGACAGAGAACTGCAGCACGGGGACATAGCCGAGTTGGTCAGGTTGAGTGGTGATGAGTTTGCTATTTGGATGAATAAAGAAAGTCAAAAGTGTGAAAGATAAAAAACAAAAGGAGGAAGTGTGAAAAGTGAATGGGCCAAATTGAGGTGCATATGAAGACGTATGCTTTCTTCCAATTCATTAAATCGGGCTAATATGAATCAGGTGAATTGAGTTCTGCTTTTGGAAACTGGGTTAAGAAGGGGTGCACCGTTCCTGGAGGTACTGCAATACCAGGTCAATGCGTGGAGTGGACAGAGCAAGCTCTTTTTCCATCTCCCTGTTCTAAAAATCCATTTAATATATGGTCCCCAGATAGGGGACGTATCAGATATTAAACTGATAAGAACAGATACTACACTTGATCTTAGCCAAAAGGCCGAGAAGCGATAACCAGAATTGGTTTGGGCCTCGAGTGGCACCCTGGCCTATGCCGGACACATCTTAGGGAGAGAGAGCGAGAGGGAGACAAACCCACGCCTACACAAGACATTTTGTCACCCAAGCCAACCCTTGAAAAGGCTGCTTTGCAGAGCAAAAACAAGAAGAATGGTGCGTTTTGCAGCCGCCGCCCACTGCAATGAATCTGAATAACTCCTCCTTTAGGGCGCAAGCAACTCCCCTCCCCCTTGCAGTCTTTCCAATTCACGATACAAAAAGACGGACAGGACAGGTTGCCTGACTTTCCGTCACTGCCACCCTTTGCCATCCTTACCCGTAGAAAGCCCTTTCATCATCCCCAAACCCTAATCTTTTCCCTTTCCTTCCCAGCCCCCAAACCCTGCCCTCTGTACCTTTCTCACCACCCGCTTCCCTTCTCCTGTCATCCCCCTACCACCCGGGAAAAAAAGAGATTGCCCCCTCCTTCCACTAGCCCACCCTCCCACCCAAAGAACAACTTCTTCTGCGCAGCTTGTTTTCTAGGCAGCAGCGCTATTGTGATGTCATCGGGGGGCATTGTGACAAGCCGCCAGTGTTCCGTCTCTTCATGTTGTGCACAGTTCAAACGGAAAATACATCAACAGGCAGACTACAGAAAAGCTTACTATCAAAGGTTAGAGGGGGGCTTTCTCAGAGGGCTTTTTACAGTTTTTCTATTCCCAATTAGCCGTTTAAGTGTACTTATTGAAAGTAGTAATTCTTTCATAGGCCGCCCTTTCTTAGTATTTGACGTTCCTTATATTGCGGTATGAGGCTTCGCAGTAGGTTGCAAACATTCATCACCCATGACTGTCCCCAATTGAGCTCAGAAGCTCAATGTCTATCATGACCTCTCTTTTAGAATGTCCAAGAGCAAGCAAACTATTCCTCCAGGAGAGGGCGCCAACAGACTACTAAAGAGATCATCATTACTCAAAGAAAACCCCAAAAACCAATGCATGATAGGAATAAACAGGTAACTTTCTTTGGAGTGGAAGCGGAGAGATCGCACCAGATGCCAATTCTAGATCTTATCACACCTGTGGTCACTGCAGCAGCAGGTGAATCCACTTTGTCCAAAAGGGATCTATTCCATTCAATTGCAAATGATCTAGATAAGACAGAGAACTGCAGCACGGGGACATAGCCGAGTTGGTCAGGTTGAGTGGTGATGAGTTTGCTATTTGGATGAATAAAGAAAGTCAAAAGTGTGAAAGATAAAAAACAAAAGGAGGAAGTGTGAAAAGTGAATGGGCCAAATTGAGGTGCATATGAAGACGTATGCTTTCTTCCAATTCATTAAATCGGGCTAATATGAATCAGGTGAATTGAGTTCTGCTTTTGGAAACTGGGTTAAGAAGGGGTGCACCGTTCCTGGAGGTACTGCAATACCAGGTCAATGCGTGGAGTGGACAGAGCAAGCTCTTTTTCCATCTCCCTGTTCTAAAAATCCATTTAATATATGGTCCCCAGATAGGGGACGTATCAGATATTAAACTGATAAGAACAGATACTACACTTGATCTTAGCCAAAAGGCCGAGAAGCGATAACCAGAATTGGTTTGGGCCTCGAGTGGCACCCTGGCCTATGCCGGACACATCTTAGGGAGAGAGAGCGAGAGGGAGACAAACCCACGCCTACACAAGACATTTTGTCACCCAAGCCAACCCTTGAAAAGGCTGCTTTGCAGAGCAAAAACAAGAAGAATGGTGCGTTTTGCAGCCGCCGCCCACTGCAATGAATCTGAATAACTCCTCCTTTAGGGCGCAAGCAACTCCCCTCCCCCTTGCAGTCTTTCCAATTCACGATACAAAAAGACGGACAGGACAGGTTGCCTGACTTTCCGTCACTGCCACCCTTTGCCATCCTTACCCGTAGAAAGCCCTTTCATCATCCCCAAACCCTAATCTTTTCCCTTTCCTTCCCAGCCCCCAAACCCTGCCCTCTGTACCTTTCTCACCACCCGCTTCCCTTCTCCTGTCATCCCCCTACCACCCGGGAAAAAAAGAGATTGCCCCCTCCTTCCACTAGCCCACCCTCCCACCCAAAGAACAACTTCTTCTGCGCAGCTTGTTTTCTAGGCAGCAGCGCTATTGTGATGTCATCGGGGGGCATTGTGACAAGCCGCCAGTGTTCCGTCTCTTCATGTTGTGCACAGTTCAAACGGAAAATACATCAACAGGCAGACTACAGAAAAGCTTACTATCAAAGGTTAGAGGGGGGCTTTCTCAGAGGGCTTTTTACAGTTTTTCTATTCCCAATTAGCCGTTTAAGTGTACTTATTGAAAGTAGTAATTCTTTCATAGGCCGCCCTTTCTTAGTATTTGACGTTCCTTATATTGCGGTATGAGGCTTCGCAGTAGGTTGCAAACATTCATCACCCATGACTGTCCCCAATTGAGCTCAGAAGCTCAATGTCTATCATGACCTCTCTTTTAGAATGTCCAAGAGCAAGCAAACTATTCCTCCAGGAGAGGGCGCCAACAGACTACTAAAGAGATCATCATTACTCAAAGAAAACCCCAAAAACCAATGCATGATAGGAATAAACAGGTAACTTTCTTTGGAGTGGAAGCGGAGAGATCGCACCAGATGCCAATTCTAGATCTTATCACACCTGTGGTCACTGCAGCAGCAGGTGAATCCACTTTGTCCAAAAGGGATCTATTCCATTCAATTGCAAATGATCTAGATAAGACAGAGAACTGCAGCACGGGGACATAGCCGAGTTGGTCAGGTTGAGTGGTGATGAGTTTGCTATTTGGATGAATAAAGAAAGTCAAAAGTGTGAAAGATAAAAAACAAAAGGAGGAAGTGTGAAAAGTGAATGGGCCAAATTGAGGTGCATATGAAGACGTATGCTTTCTTCCAATTCATTAAATCGGGCTAATATGAATCAGGTGAATTGAGTTCTGCTTTTGGAAACTGGGTTAAGAAGGGGTGCACCGTTCCTGGAGGTACTGCAATACCAGGTCAATGCGTGGAGTGGACAGAGCAAGCTCTTTTTCCATCTCCCTGTTCTAAAAATCCATTTAATATATGGTCCCCAGATAGGGGACGTATCAGATATTAAACTGATAAGAACAGATACTACACTTGATCTTAGCCAAAAGGCCGAGAAGCGATAACCAGAATTGGTTTGGGCCTCGAGTGGCACCCTGGCCTATGCCGGACACATCTTAGGGAGAGAGAGCGAGAGGGAGACAAACCCACGCCTACACAAGACATTTTGTCACCCAAGCCAACCCTTGAAAAGGCTGCTTTGCAGAGCAAAAACAAGAAGAATGGTGCGTTTTGCAGCCGCCGCCCACTGCAATGAATCTGAATAACTCCTCCTTTAGGGCGCAAGCAACTCCCCTCCCCCTTGCAGTCTTTCCAATTCACGATACAAAAAGACGGACAGGACAGGTTGCCTGACTTTCCGTCACTGCCACCCTTTGCCATCCTTACCCGTAGAAAGCCCTTTCATCATCCCCAAACCCTAATCTTTTCCCTTTCCTTCCCAGCCCCCAAACCCTGCCCTCTGTACCTTTCTCACCACCCGCTTCCCTTCTCCTGTCATCCCCCTACCACCCGGGAAAAAAAGAGATTGCCCCCTCCTTCCACTAGCCCACCCTCCCACCCAAAGAACAACTTCTTCTGCGCAGCTTGTTTTCTAGGCAGCAGCGCTATTGTGATGTCATCGGGGGGCATTGTGACAAGCCGCCAGTGTTCCGTCTCTTCATGTTGTGCACAGTTCAAACGGAAAATACATCAACAGGCAGACTACAGAAAAGCTTACTATCAAAGGTTAGAGGGGGGCTTTCTCAGAGGGCTTTTTACAGTTTTTCTATTCCCAATTAGCCGTTTAAGTGTACTTATTGAAAGTAGTAATTCTTTCATAGGCCGCCCTTTCTTAGTATTTGACGTTCCTTATATTGCGGTATGAGGCTTCGCAGTAGGTTGCAAACATTCATCACCCATGACTGTCCCCAATTGAGCTCAGAAGCTCAATGTCTATCATGACCTCTCTTTTAGAATGTCCAAGAGCAAGCAAACTATTCCTCCAGGAGAGGGCGCCAACAGACTACTAAAGAGATCATCATTACTCAAAGAAAACCCCAAAAACCAATGCATGATAGGAATAAACAGGTAACTTTCTTTGGAGTGGAAGCGGAGAGATCGCACCAGATGCCAATTCTAGATCTTATCACACCTGTGGTCACTGCAGCAGCAGGTGAATCCACTTTGTCCAAAAGGGATCTATTCCATTCAATTGCAAATGATCTAGATAAGACAGAGAACTGCAGCACGGGGACATAGCCGAGTTGGTCAGGTTGAGTGGTGATGAGTTTGCTATTTGGATGAATAAAGAAAGTCAAAAGTGTGAAAGATAAAAAACAAAAGGAGGAAGTGTGAAAAGTGAATGGGCCAAATTGAGGTGCATATGAAGACGTATGCTTTCTTCCAATTCATTAAATCGGGCTAATATGAATCAGGTGAATTGAGTTCTGCTTTTGGAAACTGGGTTAAGAAGGGGTGCACCGTTCCTGGAGGTACTGCAATACCAGGTCAATGCGTGGAGTGGACAGAGCAAGCTCTTTTTCCATCTCCCTGTTCTAAAAATCCATTTAATATATGGTCCCCAGATAGGGGACGTATCAGATATTAAACTGATAAGAACAGATACTACACTTGATCTTAGCCAAAAGGCCGAGAAGCGATAACCAGAATTGGTTTGGGCCTCGAGTGGCACCCTGGCCTATGCCGGACACATCTTAGGGAGAGAGAGCGAGAGGGAGACAAACCCACGCCTACACAAGACATTTTGTCACCCAAGCCAACCCTTGAAAAGGCTGCTTTGCAGAGCAAAAACAAGAAGAATGGTGCGTTTTGCAGCCGCCGCCCACTGCAATGAATCTGAATAACTCCTCCTTTAGGGCGCAAGCAACTCCCCTCCCCCTTGCAGTCTTTCCAATTCACGATACAAAAAGACGGACAGGACAGGTTGCCTGACTTTCCGTCACTGCCACCCTTTGCCATCCTTACCCGTAGAAAGCCCTTTCATCATCCCCAAACCCTAATCTTTTCCCTTTCCTTCCCAGCCCCCAAACCCTGCCCTCTGTACCTTTCTCACCACCCGCTTCCCTTCTCCTGTCATCCCCCTACCACCCGGGAAAAAAAGAGATTGCCCCCTCCTTCCACTAGCCCACCCTCCCACCCAAAGAACAACTTCTTCTGCGCAGCTTGTTTTCTAGGCAGCAGCGCTATTGTGATGTCATCGGGGGGCATTGTGACAAGCCGCCAGTGTTCCGTCTCTTCATGTTGTGCACAGTTCAAACGGAAAATACATCAACAGGCAGACTACAGAAAAGCTTACTATCAAAGGTTAGAGGGGGGCTTTCTCAGAGGGCTTTTTACAGTTTTTCTATTCCCAATTAGCCGTTTAAGTGTACTTATTGAAAGTAGTAATTCTTTCATAGGCCGCCCTTTCTTAGTATTTGACGTTCCTTATATTGCGGTATGAGGCTTCGCAGTAGGTTGCAAACATTCATCACCCATGACTGTCCCCAATTGAGCTCAGAAGCTCAATGTCTATCATGACCTCTCTTTTAGAATGTCCAAGAGCAAGCAAACTATTCCTCCAGGAGAGGGCGCCAACAGACTACTAAAGAGATCATCATTACTCAAAGAAAACCCCAAAAACCAATGCATGATAGGAATAAACAGGTAACTTTCTTTGGAGTGGAAGCGGAGAGATCGCACCAGATGCCAATTCTAGATCTTATCACACCTGTGGTCACTGCAGCAGCAGGTGAATCCACTTTGTCCAAAAGGGATCTATTCCATTCAATTGCAAATGATCTAGATAAGACAGAGAACTGCAGCACGGGGACATAGCCGAGTTGGTCAGGTTGAGTGGTGATGAGTTTGCTATTTGGATGAATAAAGAAAGTCAAAAGTGTGAAAGATAAAAAACAAAAGGAGGAAGTGTGAAAAGTGAATGGGCCAAATTGAGGTGCATATGAAGACGTATGCTTTCTTCCAATTCATTAAATCGGGCTAATATGAATCAGGTGAATTGAGTTCTGCTTTTGGAAACTGGGTTAAGAAGGGGTGCACCGTTCCTGGAGGTACTGCAATACCAGGTCAATGCGTGGAGTGGACAGAGCAAGCTCTTTTTCCATCTCCCTGTTCTAAAAATCCATTTAATATATGGTCCCCAGATAGGGGACGTATCAGATATTAAACTGATAAGAACAGATACTACACTTGATCTTAGCCAAAAGGCCGAGAAGCGATAACCAGAATTGGTTTGGGCCTCGAGTGGCACCCTGGCCTATGCCGGACACATCTTAGGGAGAGAGAGCGAGAGGGAGACAAACCCACGCCTACACAAGACATTTTGTCACCCAAGCCAACCCTTGAAAAGGCTGCTTTGCAGAGCAAAAACAAGAAGAATGGTGCGTTTTGCAGCCGCCGCCCACTGCAATGAATCTGAATAACTCCTCCTTTAGGGCGCAAGCAACTCCCCTCCCCCTTGCAGTCTTTCCAATTCACGATACAAAAAGACGGACAGGACAGGTTGCCTGACTTTCCGTCACTGCCACCCTTTGCCATCCTTACCCGTAGAAAGCCCTTTCATCATCCCCAAACCCTAATCTTTTCCCTTTCCTTCCCAGCCCCCAAACCCTGCCCTCTGTACCTTTCTCACCACCCGCTTCCCTTCTCCTGTCATCCCCCTACCACCCGGGAAAAAAAGAGATTGCCCCCTCCTTCCACTAGCCCACCCTCCCACCCAAAGAACAACTTCTTCTGCGCAGCTTGTTTTCTAGGCAGCAGCGCTATTGTGATGTCATCGGGGGGCATTGTGACAAGCCGCCAGTGTTCCGTCTCTTCATGTTGTGCACAGTTCAAACGGAAAATACATCAACAGGCAGACTACAGAAAAGCTTACTATCAAAGGTTAGAGGGGGGCTTTCTCAGAGGGCTTTTTACAGTTTTTCTATTCCCAATTAGCCGTTTAAGTGTACTTATTGAAAGTAGTAATTCTTTCATAGGCCGCCCTTTCTTAGTATTTGACGTTCCTTATATTGCGGTATGAGGCTTCGCAGTAGGTTGCAAACATTCATCACCCATGACTGTCCCCAATTGAGCTCAGAAGCTCAATGTCTATCATGACCTCTCTTTTAGAATGTCCAAGAGCAAGCAAACTATTCCTCCAGGAGAGGGCGCCAACAGACTACTAAAGAGATCATCATTACTCAAAGAAAACCCCAAAAACCAATGCATGATAGGAATAAACAGGTAACTTTCTTTGGAGTGGAAGCGGAGAGATCGCACCAGATGCCAATTCTAGATCTTATCACACCTGTGGTCACTGCAGCAGCAGGTGAATCCACTTTGTCCAAAAGGGATCTATTCCATTCAATTGCAAATGATCTAGATAAGACAGAGAACTGCAGCACGGGGACATAGCCGAGTTGGTCAGGTTGAGTGGTGATGAGTTTGCTATTTGGATGAATAAAGAAAGTCAAAAGTGTGAAAGATAAAAAACAAAAGGAGGAAGTGTGAAAAGTGAATGGGCCAAATTGAGGTGCATATGAAGACGTATGCTTTCTTCCAATTCATTAAATCGGGCTAATATGAATCAGGTGAATTGAGTTCTGCTTTTGGAAACTGGGTTAAGAAGGGGTGCACCGTTCCTGGAGGTACTGCAATACCAGGTCAATGCGTGGAGTGGACAGAGCAAGCTCTTTTTCCATCTCCCTGTTCTAAAAATCCATTTAATATATGGTCCCCAGATAGGGGACGTATCAGATATTAAACTGATAAGAACAGATACTACACTTGATCTTAGCCAAAAGGCCGAGAAGCGATAACCAGAATTGGTTTGGGCCTCGAGTGGCACCCTGGCCTATGCCGGACACATCTTAGGGAGAGAGAGCGAGAGGGAGACAAACCCACGCCTACACAAGACATTTTGTCACCCAAGCCAACCCTTGAAAAGGCTGCTTTGCAGAGCAAAAACAAGAAGAATGGTGCGTTTTGCAGCCGCCGCCCACTGCAATGAATCTGAATAACTCCTCCTTTAGGGAGCAAGCAACTCCCCTCCCCCTTGCAGTCTTTCCAATTCACGATACAAAAAGACGGACAGGACAGGTTGCCTGACTTTCCGTCACTGCCACCCTTTGCCATCCTTACCCGTAGAAAGCCCTTTCATCATCCCCAAACCCTAATCTTTTCCCTTTCCTTCCCAGCCCCCAAACCCTGCCCTCTGTACCTTTCTCACCACCCGCTTCCCTTCTCCTGTCATCCCCCTACCACCCGGGAAAAAAAGAGATTGCCCCCTCCTTCCACTAGCCCACCCTCCCACCCAAAGAACAACTTCTTCTGCGCAGCTTGTTTTCTAGGCAGCAGCGCTATTGTGATGTCATCGGGGGGCATTGTGACAAGCCGCCAGTGTTCCGTCTCTTCATGTTGTGCACAGTTCAAACGGAAAATACATCAACAGGCAGACTACAGAAAAGCTTACTATCAAAGGTTAGAGGGGGGCTTTCTCAGAGGGCTTTTTACAGTTTTTCTATTCCCAATTAGCCGTTTAAGTGTACTTATTGAAAGTAGTAATTCTTTCATAGGCCGCCCTTTCTTAGTATTTGACGTTCCTTATATTGCGGTATGAGGCTTCGCAGTAGGTTGCAAACATTCATCACCCATGACTGTCCCCAATTGAGCTCAGAAGCTCAATGTCTATCATGACCTCTCTTTTAGAATGTCCAAGAGCAAGCAAACTATTCCTCCAGGAGAGGGCGCCAACAGACTACTAAAGAGATCATCATTACTCAAAGAAAACCCCAAAAACCAATGCATGATAGGAATAAACAGGTAACTTTCTTTGGAGTGGAAGCGGAGAGATCGCACCAGATGCCAATTCTAGATCTTATCACACCTGTGGTCACTGCAGCAGCAGGTGAATCCACTTTGTCCAAAAGGGATCTATTCCATTCAATTGCAAATGATCTAGATAAGACAGAGAACTGCAGCACGGGGACATAGCCGAGTTGGTCAGGTTGAGTGGTGATGAGTTTGCTATTTGGATGAATAAAGAAAGTCAAAAGTGTGAAAGATAAAAAACAAAAGGAGGAAGTGTGAAAAGTGAATGGGCCAAATTGAGGTGCATATGAAGACGTATGCTTTCTTCCAATTCATTAAATCGGGCTAATATGAATCAGGTGAATTGAGTTCTGCTTTTGGAAACTGGGTTAAGAAGGGGTGCACCGTTCCTGGAGGTACTGCAATACCAGGTCAATGCGTGGAGTGGACAGAGCAAGCTCTTTTTCCATCTCCCTGTTCTAAAAATCCATTTAATATATGGTCCCCAGATAGGGGACGTATCAGATATTAAACTGATAAGAACAGATACTACACTTGATCTTAGCCAAAAGGCCGAGAAGCGATAACCAGAATTGGTTTGGGCCTCGAGTGGCACCCTGGCCTATGCCGGACACATCTTAGGGAGAGAGAGCGAGAGGGAGACAAACCCACGCCTACACAAGACATTTTGTCACCCAAGCCAACCCTTGAAAAGGCTGCTTTGCAGAGCAAAAACAAGAAGAATGGTGCGTTTTGCAGCCGCCGCCCACTGCAATGAATCTGAATAACTCCTCCTTTAGGGCGCAAGCAACTCCCCTCCCCCTTGCAGTCTTTCCAATTCACGATACAAAAAGACGGACAGGACAGGTTGCCTGACTTTCCGTCACTGCCACCCTTTGCCATCCTTACCCGTAGAAAGCCCTTTCATCATCCCCAAACCCTAATCTTTTCCCTTTCCTTCCCAGCCCCCAAACCCTGCCCTCTGTACCTTTCTCACCACCCGCTTCCCTTCTCCTGTCATCCCCCTACCACCCGGGAAAAAAAGAGATTGCCCCCTCCTTCCACTAGCCCACCCTCCCACCCAAAGAACAACTTCTTCTGCGCAGCTTGTTTTCTAGGCAGCAGCGCTATTGTGATGTCATCGGGGGGCATTGTGACAAGCCGCCAGTGTTCCGTCTCTTCATGTTGTGCACAGTTCAAACGGAAAATACATCAACAGGCAGACTACAGAAAAGCTTACTATCAAAGGTTAGAGGGGGGCTTTCTCAGAGGGCTTTTTACAGTTTTTCTATTCCCAATTAGCCGTTTAAGTGTACTTATTGAAAGTAGTAATTCTTTCATAGGCCGCCCTTTCTTAGTATTTGACGTTCCTTATATTGCGGTATGAGGCTTCGCAGTAGGTTGCAAACATTCATCACCCATGACTGTCCCCAATTGAGCTCAGAAGCTCAATGTCTATCATGACCTCTCTTTTAGAATGTCCAAGAGCAAGCAAACTATTCCTCCAGGAGAGGGCGCCAACAGACTACTAAAGAGATCATCATTACTCAAAGAAAACCCCAAAAACCAATGCATGATAGGAATAAACAGGTAACTTTCTTTGGAGTGGAAGCGGAGAGATCGCACCAGATGCCAATTCTAGATCTTATCACACCTGTGGTCACTGCAGCAGCAGGTGAATCCACTTTGTCCAAAAGGGATCTATTCCATTCAATTGCAAATGATCTAGATAAGACAGAGAACTGCAGCACGGGGACATAGCCGAGTTGGTCAGGTTGAGTGGTGATGAGTTTGCTATTTGGATGAATAAAGAAAGTCAAAAGTGTGAAAGATAAAAAACAAAAGGAGGAAGTGTGAAAAGTGAATGGGCCAAATTGAGGTGCATATGAAGACGTATGCTTTCTTCCAATTCATTAAATCGGGCTAATATGAATCAGGTGAATTGAGTTCTGCTTTTGGAAACTGGGTTAAGAAGGGGTGCACCGTTCCTGGAGGTACTGCAATACCAGGTCAATGCGTGGAGTGGACAGAGCAAGCTCTTTTTCCATCTCCCTGTTCTAAAAATCCATTTAATATATGGTCCCCAGATAGGGGACGTATCAGATATTAAACTGATAAGAACAGATACTACACTTGATCTTAGCCAAAAGGCCGAGAAGCGATAACCAGAATTGGTTTGGGCCTCGAGTGGCACCCTGGCCTATGCCGGACACATCTTAGGGAGAGAGAGCGAGAGGGAGACAAACCCACGCCTACACAAGACATTTTGTCACCCAAGCCAACCCTTGAAAAGGCTGCTTTGCAGAGCAAAAACAAGAAGAATGGTGCGTTTTGCAGCCGCCGCCCACTGCAATGAATCTGAATAACTCCTCCTTTAGGGCGCAAGCAACTCCCCTCCCCCTTGCAGTCTTTCCAATTCACGATACAAAAAGACGGACAGGACAGGTTGCCTGACTTTCCGTCACTGCCACCCTTTGCCATCCTTACCCGTAGAAAGCCCTTTCATCATCCCCAAACCCTAATCTTTTCCCTTTCCTTCCCAGCCCCCAAACCCTGCCCTCTGTACCTTTCTCACCACCCGCTTCCCTTCTCCTGTCATCCCCCTACCACCCGGGAAAAAAAGAGATTGCCCCCTCCTTCCACTAGCCCACCCTCCCACCCAAAGAACAACTTCTTCTGCGCAGCTTGTTTTCTAGGCAGCAGCGCTATTGTGATGTCATCGGGGGGCATTGTGACAAGCCGCCAGTGTTCCGTCTCTTCATGTTGTGCACAGTTCAAACGGAAAATACATCAACAGGCAGACTACAGAAAAGCTTACTATCAAAGGTTAGAGGGGGGCTTTCTCAGAGGGCTTTTTACAGTTTTTCTATTCCCAATTAGCCGTTTAAGTGTACTTATTGAAAGTAGTAATTCTTTCATAGGCCGCCCTTTCTTAGTATTTGACGTTCCTTATATTGCGGTATGAGGCTTCGCAGTAGGTTGCAAACATTCATCACCCATGACTGTCCCCAATTGAGCTCAGAAGCTCAATGTCTATCATGACCTCTCTTTTAGAATGTCCAAGAGCAAGCAAACTATTCCTCCAGGAGAGGGCGCCAACAGACTACTAAAGAGATCATCATTACTCAAAGAAAACCCCAAAAACCAATGCATGATAGGAATAAACAGGTAACTTTCTTTGGAGTGGAAGCGGAGAGATCGCACCAGATGCCAATTCTAGATCTTATCACACCTGTGGTCACTGCAGCAGCAGGTGAATCCACTTTGTCCAAAAGGGATCTATTCCATTCAATTGCAAATGATCTAGATAAGACAGAGAACTGCAGCACGGGGACATAGCCGAGTTGGTCAGGTTGAGTGGTGATGAGTTTGCTATTTGGATGAATAAAGAAAGTCAAAAGTGTGAAAGATAAAAAACAAAAGGAGGAAGTGTGAAAAGTGAATGGGCCAAATTGAGGTGCATATGAAGACGTATGCTTTCTTCCAATTCATTAAATCGGGCTAATATGAATCAGGTGAATTGAGTTCTGCTTTTGGAAACTGGGTTAAGAAGGGGTGCACCGTTCCTGGAGGTACTGCAATACCAGGTCAATGCGTGGAGTGGACAGAGCAAGCTCTTTTTCCATCTCCCTGTTCTAAAAATCCATTTAATATATGGTCCCCAGATAGGGGACGTATCAGATATTAAACTGATAAGAACAGATTTTTGATTTAATGAAGCTTTCCAAAGCACCGCAAAAAATGCATGACCGAAGTCACACCAAAAACAGTGCAAAGGCTAGGATTCGTGTGGACCCCTCCGTGAGGAGAGGGTCCCCAAAAATCAACCCCGTCCCTCCGAGCCAGAAGGCCACAGCAAGGGTCAGGGATCTTCGGTGCTCCCCCAAGCCGAAGCCTGGTTGAGCCTTGTCGTTGCTCCCAGCGTCCACCCAGGCATCTTACCCAAGTGGAGTAGAGAGCTACTAGTTGTTGGTTTCGCAGCTGAAACTGCCCGGACCGTCAACCGGTGTTGGTTTCTCAGCCCAAGGCTAACCGGACCTCCAACCGGGTGTTGGTTTCTCAGCCGAAGCTGACCCGGACCTCCAACCGGGTGTTGGTTTCTCAGCCGAAGCTGACCCGGACCTCCAACCGGGTGTTGGTTTCTCAGCCGAAGCTGACCCGGACCTCCAACCGGGTGTTGGTTTCTCAGCCCAAAGCTGAACGGACCTCCGACCATGATTATAAAAATTTCCCTTCCTAGCCAGAAGGCCGGGATAGAGCAATATGCTCAGAAAGTATGAAAGGGCAAGGTACGGTGTGCTACAGAGCCCAAGGCTTGCCGGGGTCCAAAGCCAGCAAGCTCAGACTCACTCCAGGGTCGTCAATCCTGGGGCACATTGCACCATAGCCCCCACACTTACTCAGTCTAATAGCCTCGATCCTGGTAGGGCCATGGTTTCCTCTAGATGGATATACTATCCTCCCAAAGTACTAACAAGCGCAACCTTCCAGTGTGCATTGCATCATTGTACTAAGGTGGCCGGAGCATTAAACCACCTTTTCGAACGATACTACACTTGATCTTAGCCAAAAGGCCGAGAAGCGATAACCAGAATTGGTTTGGGCCTCGAGTGGCACCCTGGCCTATGCCGGACACATCTTAGGGAGAGAGAGCGAGAGGGAGACAAACCCACGCCTACACAAGACATTTTGTCACCCAAGCCAACCCTTGAAAAGGCTGCTTTGCAGAGCAAAAACAAGAAGAATGGTGCGTTTTGCAGCCGCCGCCCACTGCAATGAATCTGAATAACTCCTCCTTTAGGGCGCAAGCAACTCCCCTCCCCCTTGCAGTCTTTCCAATTCACGATACAAAAAGACGGACAGGACAGGTTGCCTGACTTTCCGTCACTGCCACCCTTTGCCATCCTTACCCGTAGAAAGCCCTTTCATCATCCCCAAACCCTAATCTTTTCCCTTTCCTTCCCAGCCCCCAAACCCTGCCCTCTGTACCTTTCTCACCACCCGCTTCCCTTCTCCTGTCATCCCCCTACCACCCGGGAAAAAAAGAGATTGCCCCCTCCTTCCACTAGCCCACCCTCCCACCCAAAGAACAACTTCTTCTGCGCAGCTTGTTTTCTAGGCAGCAGCGCTATTGTGATGTCATCGGGGGGCATTGTGACAAGCCGCCAGTGTTCCGTCTCTTCATGTTGTGCACAGTTCAAACGGAAAATACATCAACAGGCAGACTACAGAAAAGCTTACTATCAAAGGTTAGAGGGGGGCTTTCTCAGAGGGCTTTTTACAGTTTTTCTATTCCCAATTAGCCGTTTAAGTGTACTTATTGAAAGTAGTAATTCTTTCATAGGCCGCCCTTTCTTAGTATTTGACGTTCCTTATATTGCGGTATGAGGCTTCGCAGTAGGTTGCAAACATTCATCACCCATGACTGTCCCCAATTGAGCTCAGAAGCTCAATGTCTATCATGACCTCTCTTTTAGAATGTCCAAGAGCAAGCAAACTATTCCTCCAGGAGAGGGCGCCAACAGACTACTAAAGAGATCATCATTACTCAAAGAAAACCCCAAAAACCAATGCATGATAGGAATAAACAGGTAACTTTCTTTGGAGTGGAAGCGGAGAGATCGCACCAGATGCCAATTCTAGATCTTATCACACCTGTGGTCACTGCAGCAGCAGGTGAATCCACTTTGTCCAAAAGGGATCTATTCCATTCAATTGCAAATGATCTAGATAAGACAGAGAACTGCAGCACGGGGACATAGCCGAGTTGGTCAGGTTGAGTGGTGATGAGTTTGCTATTTGGATGAATAAAGAAAGTCAAAAGTGTGAAAGATAAAAAACAAAAGGAGGAAGTGTGAAAAGTGAATGGGCCAAATTGAGGTGCATATGAAGACGTATGCTTTCTTCCAATTCATTAAATCGGGCTAATATGAATCAGGTGAATTGAGTTCTGCTTTTGGAAACTGGGTTAAGAAGGGGTGCACCGTTCCTGGAGGTACTGCAATACCAGGTCAATGCGTGGAGTGGACAGAGCAAGCTCTTTTTCCATCTCCCTGTTCTAAAAATCCATTTAATATATGGTCCCCAGATAGGGGACGTATCAGATATTAAACTGATAAGAACAGATACTACACTTGATCTTAGCCAAAAGGCCGAGAAGCGATAACCAGAATTGGTTTGTGCCTCGAGTGGCACCCTGGCCTATGCCGGACACATCTTAGGGAGAGAGAGCGAGAGGGAGACAAACCCACGCCTACACAAGACATTTTGTCACCCAAGCCAACCCTTGAAAAGGCTGCTTTGCAGAGCAAAAACAAGAAGAATGGTGCGTTTTGCAGCCGCCGCCCACTGCAATGAATCTGAATAACTCCTCCTTTAGGGCGCAAGCAACTCCCCTCCCCCTTGCAGTCTTTCCAATTCACGATACAAAAAGACGGACAGGACAGGTTGCCTGACTTTCCGTCACTGCCACCCTTTGCCATCCTTACCCGTAGAAAGCCCTTTCATCATCCCCAAACCCTAATCTTTTCCCTTTCCTTCCCAGCCCCCAAACCCTGCCCTCTGTACCTTTCTCACCACCCGCTTCCCTTCTCCTGTCATCCCCCTACCACCCGGGAAAAAAAGAGATTGCCCCCTCCTTCCACTAGCCCACCCTCCCACCCAAAGAACAACTTCTTCTGCGCAGCTTGTTTTCTAGGCAGCAGCGCTATTGTGATGTCATCGGGGGGCATTGTGACAAGCCGCCAGTGTTCCGTCTCTTCATGTTGTGCACAGTTCAAACGGAAAATACATCAACAGGCAGACTACAGAAAAGCTTACTATCAAAGGTTAGAGGGGGGCTTTCTCAGAGGGCTTTTTACAGTTTTTCTATTCCCAATTAGCCGTTTAAGTGTACTTATTGAAAGTAGTAATTCTTTCATAGGCCGCCCTTTCTTAGTATTTGACGTTCCTTATATTGCGGTATGAGGCTTCGCAGTAGGTTGCAAACATTCATCACCCATGACTGTCCCCAATTGAGCTCAGAAGCTCAATGTCTATCATGACCTCTCTTTTAGAATGTCCAAGAGCAAGCAAACTATTCCTCCAGGAGAGGGCGCCAACAGACTACTAAAGAGATCATCATTACTCAAAGAAAACCCCAAAAACCAATGCATGATAGGAATAAACAGGTAACTTTCTTTGGAGTGGAAGCGGAGAGATCGCACCAGATGCCAATTCTAGATCTTATCACACCTGTGGTCACTGCAGCAGCAGGTGAATCCACTTTGTCCAAAAGGGATCTATTCCATTCAATTGCAAATGATCTAGATAAGACAGAGAACTGCAGCACGGGGACATAGCCGAGTTGGTCAGGTTGAGTGGTGATGAGTTTGCTATTTGGATGAATAAAGAAAGTCAAAAGTGTGAAAGATAAAAAACAAAAGGAGGAAGTGTGAAAAGTGAATGGGCCAAATTGAGGTGCATATGAAGACGTATGCTTTCTTCCAATTCATTAAATCGGGCTAATATGAATCAGGTGAATTGAGTTCTGCTTTTGGAAACTGGGTTAAGAAGGGGTGCACCGTTCCTGGAGGTACTGCAATACCAGGTCAATGCGTGGAGTGGACAGAGCAAGCTCTTTTTCCATCTCCCTGTTCTAAAAATCCATTTAATATATGGTCCCCAGATAGGGGACGTATCAGATATTAAACTGATAAGAACAGATACTACACTTGATCTTAGCCAAAAGGCCGAGAAGCGATAACCAGAATTGGTTTGGGCCTCGAGTGGCACCCTGGCCTATGCCGGACACATCTTAGGGAGAGAGAGCGAGAGGGAGACAAACCCACGCCTACACAAGACATTTTGTCACCCAAGCCAACCCTTGAAAAGGCTGCTTTGCAGAGCAAAAACAAGAAGAATGGTGCGTTTTGCAGCCGCCGCCCACTGCAATGAATCTGAATAACTCCTCCTTTAGGGCGCAAGCAACTCCCCTCCCCCTTGCAGTCTTTCCAATTCACGATACAAAAAGACGGACAGGACAGGTTGCCTGACTTTCCGTCACTGCCACCCTTTGCCATCCTTACCCGTAGAAAGCCCTTTCATCATCCCCAAACCCTAATCTTTTCCCTTTCCTTCCCAGCCCCCAAACCCTGCCCTCTGTACCTTTCTCACCACCCGCTTCCCTTCTCCTGTCATCCCCCTACCACCCGGGAAAAAAAGAGATTGCCCCCTCCTTCCACTAGCCCACCCTCCCACCCAAAGAACAACTTCTTCTGCGCAGCTTGTTTTCTAGGCAGCAGCGCTATTGTGATGTCATCGGGGGGCATTGTGACAAGCCGCCAGTGTTCCGTCTCTTCATGTTGTGCACAGTTCAAACGGAAAATACATCAACAGGCAGACTACAGAAAAGCTTACTATCAAAGGTTAGAGGGGGGCTTTCTCAGAGGGCTTTTTACAGTTTTTCTATTCCCAATTAGCCGTTTAAGTGTACTTATTGAAAGTAGTAATTCTTTCATAGGCCGCCCTTTCTTAGTATTTGACGTTCCTTATATTGCGGTATGAGGCTTCGCAGTAGGTTGCAAACATTCATCACCCATGACTGTCCCCAATTGAGCTCAGAAGCTCAATGTCTATCATGACCTCTCTTTTAGAATGTCCAAGAGCAAGCAAACTATTCCTCCAGGAGAGGGCGCCAACAGACTACTAAAGAGATCATCATTACTCAAAGAAAACCCCAAAAACCAATGCATGATAGGAATAAACAGGTAACTTTCTTTGGAGTGGAAGCGGAGAGATCGCACCAGATGCCAATTGTAGATCTTATCACACCTGTGGTCACTGCAGCAGCAGGTGAATCCACTTTGTCCAAAAGGGATCTATTCCATTCAATTGCAAATGATCTAGATAAGACAGAGAACTGCAGCACGGGGACATAGCCGAGTTGGTCAGGTTGAGTGGTGATGAGTTTGCTATTTGGATGAATAAAGAAAGTCAAAAGTGTGAAAGATAAAAAACAAAAGGAGGAAGTGTGAAAAGTGAATGGGCCAAATTGAGGTGCATATGAAGACGTATGCTTTCTTCCAATTCATTAAATCGGGCTAATATGAATCAGGTGAATTGAGTTCTGCTTTTGGAAACTGGGTTAAGAAGGGGTGCACCGTTCCTGGAGGTACTGCAATACCAGGTCAATGCGTGGAGTGGACAGAGCAAGCTCTTTTTCCATCTCCCTGTTCTAAAAATCCATTTAATATATGGTCCCCAGATAGGGGACGTATCAGATATTAAACTGATAAGAACAGATACTACACTTGATCTTAGCCAAAAGGCCGAGAAGCGATAACCAGAATTGGTTTGGGCCTCGAGTGGCACCCTGGCCTATGCCGGACACATCTTAGGGAGAGAGAGCGAGAGGGAGACAAACCCACGCCTACACAAGACATTTTGTCACCCAAGCCAACCCTTGAAAAGGCTGCTTTGCAGAGCAAAAACAAGAAGAATGGTGCGTTTTGCAGCCGCCGCCCACTGCAATGAATCTGAATAACTCCTCCTTTAGGGCGCAAGCAACTCCCCTCCCCCTTGCAGTCTTTCCAATTCACGATACAAAAAGACGGACAGGACAGGTTGCCTGACTTTCCGTCACTGCCACCCTTTGCCATCCTTACCCGTAGAAAGCCCTTTCATCATCCCCAAACCCTAATCTTTTCCCTTTCCTTCCCAGCCCCCAAACCCTGCCCTCTGTACCTTTCTCACCACCCGCTTCCCTTCTCCTGTCATCCCCCTACCACCCGGGAAAAAAAGAGATTGCCCCCTCCTTCCACTAGCCCACCCTCCCACCCAAAGAACAACTTCTTCTGCGCAGCTTGTTTTCTAGGCAGCAGCGCTATTGTGATGTCATCGGGGGGCATTGTGACAAGCCGCCAGTGTTCCGTCTCTTCATGTTGTGCACAGTTCAAACGGAAAATACATCAACAGGCAGACTACAGAAAAGCTTACTATCAAAGGTTAGAGGGGGGCTTTCTCAGAGGGCTTTTTACAGTTTTTCTATTCCCAATTAGCCGTTTAAGTGTACTTATTGAAAGTAGTAATTCTTTCATAGGCCGCCCTTTCTTAGTATTTGACGTTCCTTATATTGCGGTATGAGGCTTCGCAGTAGGTTGCAAACATTCATCACCCATGACTGTCCCCAATTGAGCTCAGAAGCTCAATGTCTATCATGACCTCTCTTTTAGAATGTCCAAGAGCAAGCAAACTATTCCTCCAGGAGAGGGCGCCAACAGACTACTAAAGAGATCATCATTACTCAAAGAAAACCCCAAAAACCAATGCATGATAGGAATAAACAGGTAACTTTCTTTGGAGTGGAAGCGGAGAGATCGCACCAGATGCCAATTCTAGATCTTATCACACCTGTGGTCACTGCAGCAGCAGGTGAATCCACTTTGTCCAAAAGGGATCTATTCCATTCAATTGCAAATGATCTAGATAAGACAGAGAACTGCAGCACGGGGACATAGCCGAGTTGGTCAGGTTGAGTGGTGATGAGTTTGCTATTTGGATGAATAAAGAAAGTCAAAAGTGTGAAAGATAAAAAACAAAAGGAGGAAGTGTGAAAAGTGAATGGGCCAAATTGAGGTGCATATGAAGACGTATGCTTTCTTCCAATTCATTAAATCGGGCTAATATGAATCAGGTGAATTGAGTTCTGCTTTTGGAAACTGGGTTAAGAAGGGGTGCACCGTTCCTGGAGGTACTGCAATACCAGGTCAATGCGTGGAGTGGACAGAGCAAGCTCTTTTTCCATCTCCCTGTTCTAAAAATCCATTTAATATATGGTCCCCAGATAGGGGACGTATCAGATATTAAACTGATAAGAACAGATACTACACTTGATCTTAGCCAAAAGGCCGAGAAGCGATAACCAGAATTGGTTTGGGCCTCGAGTGGCACCCTGGCCTATGCCGGACACATCTTAGGGAGAGAGAGCGAGAGGGAGACAAACCCACGCCTACACAAGACATTTTGTCACCCAAGCCAACCCTTGAAAAGGCTGCTTTGCAGAGCAAAAACAAGAAGAATGGTGCGTTTTGCAGCCGCCGCCCACTGCAATGAATCTGAATAACTCCTCCTTTAGGGCGCAAGCAACTCCCCTCCCCCTTGCAGTCTTTCCAATTCACGATACAAAAAGACGGACAGGACAGGTTGCCTGACTTTCCGTCACTGCCACCCTTTGCCATCCTTACCCGTAGAAAGCCCTTTCATCATCATCCCCAAACCCTAATCTTTTCCCTTTCCTTCCCAGCCCCCAAACCCTGCCCTCTGTACCCTTCTCACCACCCGCATCCCTTCTCCTGTCATCCCCCTACCACCCGGGAAAAAAAGAGCTTGCCCCCTCCTTACACTAGCCCACCCTCCCACCCAAAGAACAACTTCTACTGCGCAGCTTGTTTTCTAGGCAGCAGCGCTATTGTGATGTCAGCGGGGGCATTGTGACAAGCCGCCAGTGTTCCGTCTCTTCATGTTGTGCACAGTTCAAACGGAAAATACATCAACAGGCAGACTACAGAAAAGCTTACTATCAAAGGTTAGAGGGGGGCTTTCTCAGAGGGCTTTTTACAGTTTTTCTATTCCCAATTAGCCGTTTAAGTGTACTTATTGAAAGTAGTAATTCTTTCATAGGCCGCCCTTTCTTAGTATTTGACGTTCCTTATATTGCGGTATGAGGCTTTGCAGCAGGTTGCAAACATTCATCACCCATGACTGTCCCCAATTGAGCTCAGAAGCTCAATGTCTATCATGACCTCTCTTTTAGAATGTCCAAGAGCAAGCAAACTATTCCTCCAGGAGAGGGCGCCAACAGACTACTAAAGAGATCATCATTACTCAAAGAAAACCCCAAAAACCAATGCATGATAGGAATAAACAGGTAACTTTCTTTGGAGTGGAAGCGGAGAGATCGCACCAGATGCCAATTCTAGATCTTATCACACCTGTGGTCACTGCAGCAGCAGGTGAATCCACTTTGTCCAAAAGGGATCTATTCCATTCAATTGCAAATGATCTAGATAAGACAGAGAACTGCAGCACGGGACATAGCCGAGTTGGTCAGGTTGAGTGGTGATGAGTTTGCTATTTGGATGAATAAAGAAAGTCAAAAGTGTGAAAGATAAAAAACAAAAGGAGGAAGTGTGAAAAGTGAATGGGCCAAATTGAGGTGCATATGAAGACGTATGCTTTCTTCCAATTCATTAAATCGGGCTAATATGAATCAGGTGAATTGAGTTCTGCTTTTGGAAACTGGGTTAAGAAGGGGTGCACCGTTCCTGGAGGTACTGCAATACCAGGTCAATGCGTGGAGTGGACAGAGCAAGCTCTTTTTCCATCTCCCTGTTCTAAAAATCCATTTAATATATATGGTCCCCAGATAGGGGACGTATCAGATATTAAACTGATAAGAACAGATACTACACTTGATCTTAGCCAAAAGGCCGAGAAGCGATAACCAGAATTGGTTTGGGCCTCGAGTGGCACCCTGGCCTATGCCGGACACATCTTAGGGAGAGAGAGCGAGAGGGAGACAAACCCACGCCTACACAAGACATTTTGTCACCCAAGCCAACCCTTGAAAAGGCTGCTTTGCAGAGCCAAAACAAGAAGAATGGTGCGTTTTGCAGCCGCCGCCCACTGCAATGAATCTGAATAACTCCTCCTTTAGGGCGCAAGCAACTCCCCTCCCCCTTGCAGTCTTTCCAATTCACGATACAAAAAGACGGACAGGACAGGTTGCCTGACTTTCCGTCACTGCCACCCTTTGCCATCCTTACCCGTAGAAAGCCCTTTCATCATCCCCAAACCCTAATCTTTTCCCTTTCCTTCCCAGCCCCCAAACCCTGCCCTCTGTACCTTTCTCACCACCCGCTTCCCTTCTCCTGTCATCCCCCTACCACCCGGGAAAAAAAGAGATTGCCCCCTCCTTCCACTAGCCCACCCTCCCACCCAAAGAACAACTTCTTCTGCGCAGCTTGTTTTCTAGGCAGCAGCGCTATTGTGATGTCATCGGGGGGCATTGTGACAAGCCGCCAGTGTTCCGTCTCTTCATGTTGTGCACAGTTCAAACGGAAAATACATCAACAGGCAGACTACAGAAAAGCTTACTATCAAAGGTTAGAGGGGGGCTTTCTCAGAGGGCTTTTTACAGTTTTTCTATTCCCAATTAGCCGTTTAAGTGTACTTATTGAAAGTAGTAATTCTTTCATAGGCCGCCCTTTCTTAGTATTTGACGTTCCTTATATTGCGGTATGAGGCTTCGCAGTAGGTTGCAAACATTCATCACCCATGACTGTCCCCAATTGAGCTCAGAAGCTCAATGTCTATCATGACCTCTCTTTTAGAATGTCCAAGAGCAAGCAAACTATTCCTCCAGGAGAGGGCGCCAACAGACTACTAAAGAGATCATCATTACTCAAAGAAAACCCCAAAAACCAATGCATGATAGGAATAAACAGGTAACTTTCTTTGGAGTGGAAGCGGAGAGATCGCACCAGATGCCAATTCTAGATGTTATCACACCTGTGGTCACTGCAGCAGCAGGTGAATCCACTTTGTCCAAAAGGGATCTATTCCATTCAATTGCAAATGATCTAGATAAGACAGAGAACTGCAGCACGGGGACATAGCCGAGTTGGTCAGGTTGAGTGGTGATGAGTTTGCTATTTGGATGAATAAAGAAAGTCAAAAGTGTGAAAGATAAAAAACAAAAGGAGGAAGTGTGAAAAGTGAATGGGCCAAATTGAGGTGCATATGAAGACGTATGCTTTCTTCCAATTCATTAAATCGGGCTAATATGAATCAGGTGAATTGAGTTCTGCTTTTGGAAACTGGGTTAAGAAGGGGTGCACCGTTCCTGGAGGTACTGCAATACCAGGTCAATGCGTGGAGTGGACAGAGCAAGCTCTTTTTCCATCTCCCTGTTCTAAAAATCCATTTAATATATGGTCCCCAGATAGGGGACGTATCAGATATTAAACTGATAAGAACAGATACTACACTTGATCTTAGCCAAAAGGCCGAGAAGCGATAACCAGAATTGGTTTGGGCCTCGAGTGGCACCCTGGCCTATGCCGGACACATCTTAGGGAGAGAGAGCGAGAGGGAGACAAACCCACGCCTACACAAGACATTTTGTCACCCAAGCCAACCCTTGAAAAGGCTGCTTTGCAGAGCCAAAACAAGAAGAATGGTGCGTTTTGCAGCCGCCGCCCACTGCAATGAATCTGAATAACTCCTCCTTTAGGGCGCAAGCAACTCCCCTCCCCCTTGCAGTCTTTCCAATTCACGATACAAAAAGACGGACAGGACAGGTTGCCTGACTTTCCGTCACTGCCACCCTTTGCCATCCTTACCCGTAGAAAGCCCTTTCATCATCCCCAAACCCTAATCTTTTCCCTTTCCTTCCCAGCCCCCAAACCCTGCCCTCTGTACCTTTCTCACCACCCGCTTCCCTTCTCCTGTCATCCCCCTACCACCCGGGAAAAAAAGAGATTGCCCCCTCCTTCCACTAGCCCACCCTCCCACCCAAAGAACAACTTCTTCTGCGCAGCTTGTTTTCTAGGCAGCAGCGCTATTGTGATGTCATCGGGGGGCATTGTGACAAGCCGCCAGTGTTCCGTCTCTTCATGTTGTGCACAGTTCAAACGGAAAATACATCAACAGGCAGACTACAGAAAAGCTTACTATCAAAGGTTAGAGGGGGGCTTTCTCAGAGGGCTTTTTACAGTTTTTCTATTCCCAATTAGCCGTTTAAGTGTACTTATTGAAAGTAGTAATTCTTTCATAGGCCGCCCTTTCTTAGTATTTGACGTTCCTTATATTGCGGTATGAGGCTTCGCAGTAGGTTGCAAACATTCATCACCCATGACTGTCCCCAATTGAGCTCAGAAGCTCAATGTCTATCATGACCTCTCTTTTAGAATGTCCAAGAGCAAGCAAACTATTCCTCCAGGAGAGGGCGCCAACAGACTACTAAAGAGATCATCATTACTCAAAGAAAACCCCAAAAACCAATGCATGATAGGAATAAACAGGTAACTTTCTTTGGAGTGGAAGCGGAGAGATCGCACCAGATGCCAATTCTAGATGTTATCACACCTGTGGTCACTGCAGCAGCAGGTGAATCCACTTTGTCCAAAAGGGATCTATTCCATTCAATTGCAAATGATCTAGATAAGACAGAGAACTGCAGCACGGGGACATAGCCGAGTTGGTCAGGTTGAGTGGTGATGAGTTTGCTATTTGGATGAATAAAGAAAGTCAAAAGTGTGAAAGATAAAAAACAAAAGGAGGAAGTGTGAAAAGTGAATGGGCCAAATTGAGGTGCATATGAAGACGTATGCTTTCTTCCAATTCATTAAATCGGGCTAATATGAATCAGGTGAATTGAGTTCTGCTTTTGGAAACTGGGTTAAGAAGGGGTGCACCGTTCCTGGAGGTACTGCAATACCAGGTCAATGCGTGGAGTGGACAGAGCAAGCTCTTTTTCCATCTCCCTGTTCTAAAAATCCATTTAATATATGGTCCCCAGATAGGGGACGTATCAGATATTAAACTGATAAGAACAGATACTACACTTGATCTTAGCCAAAAGGCCGAGAAGCGATAACCAGAATTGGTTTGGGCCTCGAGTGGCACCCTGGCCTATGCCGGACACATCTTAGGGAGAGAGAGCGAGAGGGAGACAAACCCACGCCTACACAAGACATTTTGTCACCCAAGCCAACCCTTGAAAAGGCTGCTTTGCAGAGCCAAAACAAGAAGAATGGTGCGTTTTGCAGCCGCCGCCCACTGCAATGAATCTGAATAACTCCTCCTTTAGGGCGCAAGCAACTCCCCTCCCCCTTGCAGTCTTTCCAATTCACGATACAAAAAGACGGACAGGACAGGTTGCCTGACTTTCCGTCACTGCCACCCTTTGCCATCCTTACCCGTAGAAAGCCCTTTCATCATCCCCAAACCCTAATCTTTTCCCTTTCCTTCCCAGCCCCCAAACCCTGCCCTCTGTACCTTTCTCACCACCCGCTTCCCTTCTCCTGTCATCCCCCTACCACCCGGGAAAAAAAGAGATTGCCCCCTCCTTCCACTAGCCCACCCTCCCACCCAAAGAACAACTTCTTCTGCGCAGCTTGTTTTCTAGGCAGCAGCGCTATTGTGATGTCATCGGGGGGCATTGTGACAAGCCGCCAGTGTTCCGTCTCTTCATGTTGTGCACAGTTCAAACGGAAAATACATCAACAGGCAGACTACAGAAAAGCTTACTATCAAAGGTTAGAGGGGGGCTTTCTCAGAGGGCTTTTTACAGTTTTTCTATTCCCAATTAGCCGTTTAAGTGTACTTATTGAAAGTAGTAATTCTTTCATAGGCCGCCCTTTCTTAGTATTTGACGTTCCTTATATTGCGGTATGAGGCTTCGCAGTAGGTTGCAAACATTCATCACCCATGACTGTCCCCAATTGAGCTCAGAAGCTCAATGTCTATCATGACCTCTCTTTTAGAATGTCCAAGAGCAAGCAAACTATTCCTCCAGGAGAGGGCGCCAACAGACTACTAAAGAGATCATCATTACTCAAAGAAAACCCCAAAAACCAATGCATGATAGGAATAAACAGGTAACTTTCTTTGGAGTGGAAGCGGAGAGATCGCACCAGATGCCAATTCTAGATGTTATCACACCTGTGGTCACTGCAGCAGCAGGTGAATCCACTTTGTCCAAAAGGGATCTATTCCATTCAATTGCAAATGATCTAGATAAGACAGAGAACTGCAGCACGGGGACATAGCCGAGTTGGTCAGGTTGAGTGGTGATGAGTTTGCTATTTGGATGAATAAAGAAAGTCAAAAGTGTGAAAGATAAAAAACAAAAGGAGGAAGTGTGAAAAGTGAATGGGCCAAATTGAGGTGCATATGAAGACGTATGCTTTCTTCCAATTCATTAAATCGGGCTAATATGAATCAGGTGAATTGAGTTCTGCTTTTGGAAACTGGGTTAAGAAGGGGTGCACCGTTCCTGGAGGTACTGCAATACCAGGTCAATGCGTGGAGTGGACAGAGCAAGCTCTTTTTCCATCTCCCTGTTCTAAAAATCCATTTAATATATGGTCCCCAGATAGGGGACGTATCAGATATTAAACTGATAAGAACAGATACTACACTTGATCTTAGCCAAAAGGCCGAGAAGCGATAACCAGAATTGGTTTGGGCCTCGAGTGGCACCCTGGCCTATGCCGGACACATCTTAGGGAGAGAGAGCGAGAGGGAGACAAACCCACGCCTACACAAGACATTTTGTCACCCAAGCCAACCCTTGAAAAGGCTGCTTTGCAGAGCCAAAACAAGAAGAATGGTGCGTTTTGCAGCCGCCGCCCACTGCAATGAATCTGAATAACTCCTCCTTTAGGGCGCAAGCAACTCCCCTCCCCCTTGCAGTCTTTCCAATTCACGATACAAAAAGACGGACAGGACAGGTTGCCTGACTTTCCGTCACTGCCACCCTTTGCCATCCTTACCCGTAGAAAGCCCTTTCATCATCCCCAAACCCTAATCTTTTCCCTTTCCTTCCCAGCCCCCAAACCCTGCCCTCTGTACCTTTCTCACCACCCGCTTCCCTTCTCCTGTCATCCCCCTACCACCCGGGAAAAAAAGAGATTGCCCCCTCCTTCCACTAGCCCACCCTCCCACCCAAAGAACAACTTCTTCTGCGCAGCTTGTTTTCTAGGCAGCAGCGCTATTGTGATGTCATCGGGGGGCATTGTGACAAGCCGCCAGTGTTCCGTCTCTTCATGTTGTGCACAGTTCAAACGGAAAATACATCAACAGGCAGACTACAGAAAAGCTTACTATCAAAGGTTAGAGGGGGGCTTTCTCAGAGGGCTTTTTACAGTTTTTCTATTCCCAATTAGCCGTTTAAGTGTACTTATTGAAAGTAGTAATTCTTTCATAGGCCGCCCTTTCTTAGTATTTGACGTTCCTTATATTGCGGTATGAGGCTTCGCAGTAGGTTGCAAACATTCATCACCCATGACTGTCCCCAATTGAGCTCAGAAGCTCAATGTCTATCATGACCTCTCTTTTAGAATGTCCAAGAGCAAGCAAACTATTCCTCCAGGAGAGGGCGCCAACAGACTACTAAAGAGATCATCATTACTCAAAGAAAACCCCAAAAACCAATGCATGATAGGAATAAACAGGTAACTTTCTTTGGAGTGGAAGCGGAGAGATCGCACCAGATGCCAATTCTAGATGTTATCACACCTGTGGTCACTGCAGCAGCAGGTGAATCCACTTTGTCCAAAAGGGATCTATTCCATTCAATTGCAAATGATCTAGATAAGACAGAGAACTGCAGCACGGGGACATAGCCGAGTTGGTCAGGTTGAGTGGTGATGAGTTTGCTATTTGGATGAATAAAGAAAGTCAAAAGTGTGAAAGATAAAAAACAAAAGGAGGAAGTGTGAAAAGTGAATGGGCCAAATTGAGGTGCATATGAAGACGTATGCTTTCTTCCAATTCATTAAATCGGGCTAATATGAATCAGGTGAATTGAGTTCTGCTTTTGGAAACTGGGTTAAGAAGGGGTGCACCGTTCCTGGAGGTACTGCAATACCAGGTCAATGCGTGGAGTGGACAGAGCAAGCTCTTTTTCCATCTCCCTGTTCTAAAAATCCATTTAATATATGGTCCCCAGATAGGGGACGTATCAGATATTAAACTGATAAGAACAGATACTACACTTGATCTTAGCCAAAAGGCCGAGAAGCGATAACCAGAATTGGTTTGGGCCTCGAGTGGCACCCTGGCCTATGCCGGACACATCTTAGGGAGAGAGAGCGAGAGGGAGACAAACCCACGCCTACACAAGACATTTTGTCACCCAAGCCAACCCTTGAAAAGGCTGCTTTGCAGAGCCAAAACAAGAAGAATGGTGCGTTTTGCAGCCGCCGCCCACTGCAATGAATCTGAATAACTCCTCCTTTAGGGCGCAAGCAACTCCCCTCCCCCTTGCAGTCTTTCCAATTCACGATACAAAAAGACGGACAGGACAGGTTGCCTGACTTTCCGTCACTGCCACCCTTTGCCATCCTTACCCGTAGAAAGCCCTTTCATCATCCCCAAACCCTAATCTTTTCCCTTTCCTTCCCAGCCCCCAAACCCTGCCCTCTGTACCTTTCTCACCACCCGCTTCCCTTCTCCTGTCATCCCCCTACCACCCGGGAAAAAAAGAGATTGCCCCCTCCTTCCACTAGCCCACCCTCCCACCCAAAGAACAACTTCTTCTGCGCAGCTTGTTTTCTAGGCAGCAGCGCTATTGTGATGTCATCGGGGGGCATTGTGACAAGCCGCCAGTGTTCCGTCTCTTCATGTTGTGCACAGTTCAAACGGAAAATACATCAACAGGCAGACTACAGAAAAGCTTACTATCAAAGGTTAGAGGGGGGCTTTCTCAGAGGGCTTTTTACAGTTTTTCTATTCCCAATTAGCCGTTTAAGTGTACTTATTGAAAGTAGTAATTCTTTCATAGGCCGCCCTTTCTTAGTATTTGACGTTCCTTATATTGCGGTATGAGGCTTCGCAGTAGGTTGCAAACATTCATCACCCATGACTGTCCCCAATTGAGCTCAGAAGCTCAATGTCTATCATGACCTCTCTTTTAGAATGTCCAAGAGCAAGCAAACTATTCCTCCAGGAGAGGGCGCCAACAGACTACTAAAGAGATCATCATTACTCAAAGAAAACCCCAAAAACCAATGCATGATAGGAATAAACAGGTAACTTTCTTTGGAGTGGAAGCGGAGAGATCGCACCAGATGCCAATTCTAGATGTTATCACACCTGTGGTCACTGCAGCAGCAGGTGAATCCACTTTGTCCAAAAGGGATCTATTCCATTCAATTGCAAATGATCTAGATAAGACAGAGAACTGCAGCACGGGGACATAGCCGAGTTGGTCAGGTTGAGTGGTGATGAGTTTGCTATTTGGATGAATAAAGAAAGTCAAAAGTGTGAAAGATAAAAAACAAAAGGAGGAAGTGTGAAAAGTGAATGGGCCAAATTGAGGTGCATATGAAGACGTATGCTTTCTTCCAATTCATTAAATCGGGCTAATATGAATCAGGTGAATTGAGTTCTGCTTTTGGAAACTGGGTTAAGAAGGGGTGCACCGTTCCTGGAGGTACTGCAATACCAGGTCAATGCGTGGAGTGGACAGAGCAAGCTCTTTTTCCATCTCCCTGTTCTAAAAATCCATTTAATATATGGTCCCCAGATAGGGGACGTATCAGATATTAAACTGATAAGAACAGATACTACACTTGATCTTAGCCAAAAGGCCGAGAAGCGATAACCAGAATTGGTTTGGGCCTCGAGTGGCACCCTGGCCTATGCCGGACACATCTTAGGGAGAGAGAGCGAGAGGGAGACAAACCCACGCCTACACAAGACATTTTGTCACCCAAGCCAACCCTTGAAAAGGCTGCTTTGCAGAGCCAAAACAAGAAGAATGGTGCGTTTTGCAGCCGCCGCCCACTGCAATGAATCTGAATAACTCCTCCTTTAGGGCGCAAGCAACTCCCCTCCCCCTTGCAGTCTTTCCAATTCACGATACAAAAAGACGGACAGGACAGGTTGCCTGACTTTCCGTCACTGCCACCCTTTGCCATCCTTACCCGTAGAAAGCCCTTTCATCATCCCCAAACCCTAATCTTTTCCCTTTCCTTCCCAGCCCCCAAACCCTGCCCTCTGTACCTTTCTCACCACCCGCTTCCCTTCTCCTGTCATCCCCCTACCACCCGGGAAAAAAAGAGATTGCCCCCTCCTTCCACTAGCCCACCCTCCCACCCAAAGAACAACTTCTTCTGCGCAGCTTGTTTTCTAGGCAGCAGCGCTATTGTGATGTCATCGGGGGGCATTGTGACAAGCCGCCAGTGTTCCGTCTCTTCATGTTGTGCACAGTTCAAACGGAAAATACATCAACAGGCAGACTACAGAAAAGCTTACTATCAAAGGTTAGAGGGGGGCTTTCTCAGAGGGCTTTTTACAGTTTTTCTATTCCCAATTAGCCGTTTAAGTGTACTTATTGAAAGTAGTAATTCTTTCATAGGCCGCCCTTTCTTAGTATTTGACGTTCCTTATATTGCGGTATGAGGCTTCGCAGTAGGTTGCAAACATTCATCACCCATGACTGTCCCCAATTGAGCTCAGAAGCTCAATGTCTATCATGACCTCTCTTTTAGAATGTCCAAGAGCAAGCAAACTATTCCTCCAGGAGAGGGCGCCAACAGACTACTAAAGAGATCATCATTACTCAAAGAAAACCCCAAAAACCAATGCATGATAGGAATAAACAGGTAACTTTCTTTGGAGTGGAAGCGGAGAGATCGCACCAGATGCCAATTCTAGATGTTATCACACCTGTGGTCACTGCAGCAGCAGGTGAATCCACTTTGTCCAAAAGGGATCTATTCCATTCAATTGCAAATGATCTAGATAAGACAGAGAACTGCAGCACGGGGACATAGCCGAGTTGGTCAGGTTGAGTGGTGATGAGTTTGCTATTTGGATGAATAAAGAAAGTCAAAAGTGTGAAAGATAAAAAACAAAAGGAGGAAGTGTGAAAAGTGAATGGGCCAAATTGAGGTGCATATGAAGACGTATGCTTTCTTCCAATTCATTAAATCGGGCTAATATGAATCAGGTGAATTGAGTTCTGCTTTTGGAAACTGGGTTAAGAAGGGGTGCACCGTTCCTGGAGGTACTGCAATACCAGGTCAATGCGTGGAGTGGACAGAGCAAGCTCTTTTTCCATCTCCCTGTTCTAAAAATCCATTTAATATATGGTCCCCAGATAGGGGACGTATCAGATATTAAACTGATAAGAACAGATACTACACTTGATCTTAGCCAAAAGGCCGAGAAGCGATAACCAGAATTGGTTTGGGCCTCGAGTGGCACCCTGGCCTATGCCGGACACATCTTAGGGAGAGAGAGCGAGAGGGAGACAAACCCACGCCTACACAAGACATTTTGTCACCCAAGCCAACCCTTGAAAAGGCTGCTTTGCAGAGCCAAAACAAGAAGAATGGTGCGTTTTGCAGCCGCCGCCCACTGCAATGAATCTGAATAACTCCTCCTTTAGGGCGCAAGCAACTCCCCTCCCCCTTGCAGTCTTTCCAATTCACGATACAAAAAGACGGACAGGACAGGTTGCCTGACTTTCCGTCACTGCCACCCTTTGCCATCCTTACCCGTAGAAAGCCCTTTCATCATCCCCAAACCCTAATCTTTTCCCTTTCCTTCCCAGCCCCCAAACCCTGCCCTCTGTACCTTTCTCACCACCCGCTTCCCTTCTCCTGTCATCCCCCTACCACCCGGGAAAAAAAGAGATTGCCCCCTCCTTCCACTAGCCCACCCTCCCACCCAAAGAACAACTTCTTCTGCGCAGCTTGTTTTCTAGGCAGCAGCGCTATTGTGATGTCATCGGGGGGCATTGTGACAAGCCGCCAGTGTTCCGTCTCTTCATGTTGTGCACAGTTCAAACGGAAAATACATCAACAGGCAGACTACAGAAAAGCTTACTATCAAAGGTTAGAGGGGGGCTTTCTCAGAGGGCTTTTTACAGTTTTTCTATTCCCAATTAGCCGTTTAAGTGTACTTATTGAAAGTAGTAATTCTTTCATAGGCCGCCCTTTCTTAGTATTTGACGTTCCTTATATTGCGGTATGAGGCTTCGCAGTAGGTTGCAAACATTCATCACCCATGACTGTCCCCAATTGAGCTCAGAAGCTCAATGTCTATCATGACCTCTCTTTTAGAATGTCCAAGAGCAAGCAAACTATTCCTCCAGGAGAGGGCGCCAACAGACTACTAAAGAGATCATCATTACTCAAAGAAAACCCCAAAAACCAATGCATGATAGGAATAAACAGGTAACTTTCTTTGGAGTGGAAGCGGAGAGATCGCACCAGATGCCAATTCTAGATGTTATCACACCTGTGGTCACTGCAGCAGCAGGTGAATCCACTTTGTCCAAAAGGGATCTATTCCATTCAATTGCAAATGATCTAGATAAGACAGAGAACTGCAGCACGGGGACATAGCCGAGTTGGTCAGGTTGAGTGGTGATGAGTTTGCTATTTGGATGAATAAAGAAAGTCAAAAGTGTGAAAGATAAAAAACAAAAGGAGGAAGTGTGAAAAGTGAATGGGCCAAATTGAGGTGCATATGAAGACGTATGCTTTCTTCCAATTCATTAAATCGGGCTAATATGAATCAGGTGAATTGAGTTCTGCTTTTGGAAACTGGGTTAAGAAGGGGTGCACCGTTCCTGGAGGTACTGCAATACCAGGTCAATGCGTGGAGTGGACAGAGCAAGCTCTTTTTCCATCTCCCTGTTCTAAAAATCCATTTAATATATGGTCCCCAGATAGGGGACGTATCAGATATTAAACTGATAAGAACAGATACTACACTTGATCTTAGCCAAAAGGCCGAGAAGCGATAACCAGAATTGGTTTGGGCCTCGAGTGGCACCCTGGCCTATGCCGGACACATCTTAGGGAGAGAGAGCGAGAGGGAGACAAACCCACGCCTACACAAGACATTTTGTCACCCAAGCCAACCCTTGAAAAGGCTGCTTTGCAGAGCCAAAACAAGAAGAATGGTGCGTTTTGCAGCCGCCGCCCACTGCAATGAATCTGAATAACTCCTCCTTTAGGGCGCAAGCAACTCCCCTCCCCCTTGCAGTCTTTCCAATTCACGATACAAAAAGACGGACAGGACAGGTTGCCTGACTTTCCGTCACTGCCACCCTTTGCCATCCTTACCCGTAGAAAGCCCTTTCATCATCCCCAAACCCTAATCTTTTCCCTTTCCTTCCCAGCCCCCAAACCCTGCCCTCTGTACCTTTCTCACCACCCGCTTCCCTTCTCCTGTCATCCCCCTACCACCCGGGAAAAAAAGAGATTGCCCCCTCCTTCCACTAGCCCACCCTCCCACCCAAAGAACAACTTCTTCTGCGCAGCTTGTTTTCTAGGCAGCAGCGCTATTGTGATGTCATCGGGGGGCATTGTGACAAGCCGCCAGTGTTCCGTCTCTTCATGTTGTGCACAGTTCAAACGGAAAATACATCAACAGGCAGACTACAGAAAAGCTTACTATCAAAGGTTAGAGGGGGGCTTTCTCAGAGGGCTTTTTACAGTTTTTCTATTCCCAATTAGCCGTTTAAGTGTACTTATTGAAAGTAGTAATTCTTTCATAGGCCGCCCTTTCTTAGTATTTGACGTTCCTTATATTGCGGTATGAGGCTTCGCAGTAGGTTGCAAACATTCATCACCCATGACTGTCCCCAATTGAGCTCAGAAGCTCAATGTCTATCATGACCTCTCTTTTAGAATGTCCAAGAGCAAGCAAACTATTCCTCCAGGAGAGGGCGCCAACAGACTACTAAAGAGATCATCATTACTCAAAGAAAACCCCAAAAACCAATGCATGATAGGAATAAACAGGTAACTTTCTTTGGAGTGGAAGCGGAGAGATCGCACCAGATGCCAATTCTAGATGTTATCACACCTGTGGTCACTGCAGCAGCAGGTGAATCCACTTTGTCCAAAAGGGATCTATTCCATTCAA